>NC_091214.1:4647238-4672238 GCF_040958095.1 Procambarus clarkii | reverse complement strand
GGTACCACGATTCATAGCTGAAAAATATTTATTTAATAAAAACAAGAACTCACCATCACCTCCTAATACGGTGGGTCTGCCCTCCCCCGGTGGTGATGGTAGTGAAAGTATGTCCTTCTCTTTAAAAAACGAATCCAACTCAGGTAATAATGTTGGAGGAGCCCGTAACCCACCCACCTGCGACTCTGGTAGGGGTGATGGGGGGGTGGGGGAAGAGGACACTCCTTCCTCCCACCTGACAACAACGGGCTGTGGGCGGTGTTGCCGTAGTAGCACCTCCAGACGGGCGGGGCTGGTCACACACACCCTTTAAATGACATTGGGGCCCCCGGCGACCGTCGCCCGCCGCCACCCTTAAAAAGAAAAAAAACGCGGGCCGCCCGGCGCGACCATCGCCTTTAAAAAAAAAAATAAATAAAAAAAGGGGACATTCCATCCTCCCGCCCGAAGTGCAAGTAATTGTTGCTGGCCACACTCCACATAAAGCCACCATCACACCCCAAAATCCAAGTCTGGACAACTTAATAAATGTGAATTTTAAAATTGAGGAAATTCCTCATGTCAAAGCATTATTGAACATGTTTGGACAAAACAGCCAACAGGTGATGTGGGATAGTCGCGGAAATTTATTAAAGCCTGTACAAAATTTAAATATTTTAGATATAATTAAAACTCTAGCCTTCACAAAGGGACAATTTAGGGCAAGTGACAAGGAAGATGTAAGGGTTTTACTTAGGGTGGCTGGCATAGACCCAACCCTCATACGTAATTATCGCGCCAGATCACAGTTAAAAGGGGGGAGGGGTATCCATAGGAGACCCCATTGGGAGCCGTATTGAAGACCTATATGAAGGTCATCTTAAAGACCACCATATTCAGTTGCATATCCACCATGGAGCAAGCTTCTAGACCCACTCCTCCCCCAGCTACACCTCCAGAAGACAAATCTCCCTTATTAAAGAAGTTGGTTGCTACTCAGCGGTACTACAAGTATGTCGAACACAAATGTAGATTGATATATGCATTGTGGGATTGTTATGACCGTCTTGTGTTGAGTGCCCCCCCAGAACGGTTTTTTAAGTCATTTGGAGAGACGGTGAAACGCTATGAAGAATATTCATCCCAGGAAATCCAGACGGAGATATGGCAAATGGAAAAATTAACCTTCCAACATCGAGACCAGATTACAGCCTTCGAGACTGGACGGAGTGTGTATGGACTTTTAAGGTAAGGAAGGCAGCCTCTACCCCACACCCCTACATTCCTCCCCCTCCAGGTGGGGGACACAGGTGTATTTAAAGGCCTCCACCGTCACCCTCGGTCACCATAGTTGACGACGACTCTCTCGTTCCTCTCAACCGACCCTCCGCCATGGCTTTATCGTCCATTAAGTCAATAGACAGCGACATCACCGACACCCACGCCTTTGGGGTCGGTGATGTCATAGTGTATGACTTACCAGCTGCTGTTGTGCGTCCCTATGGACTGGCAAGTGTAATATGGAAATGTTACAACTATGCCCGTGTGGAACGTGAAGGACTGACTCGTGTCAACAGGGCCACAATACGTTACCGGTCTACCCCAGGGGACATTGAAGTGAAGATAGCTCCCCTACCCTCCGACGGTCAAGACATTGTCGAAGAGCCAGTCTTGTTCTTCCGCCCCACCATCGTGGCGCTAATTTCTGCTTTCGGTGCAGGAGCACCCTTCGAGTCCAACCCTATAGCTCAGGAGCAAGTGCAGTCTTCCGCCGACATCCACTACATCACCAATGTCACCCTGGATACTGCCAAAAACCGTTTATACTGGCTGAAAACAGCCCTAACAAAGGTTGGCAATCTTATGGTAAGAACTCCAACCATGTTTCGGTTGGTGGTACCCCATGGGCTGGGGGCCTCCCGTGATGGCATGGACAACTGGCACAAGGACGTCGGGCCCATGCTCATTTCGCTCAACGCTGAGCTGGCCAAGCATAACAAGGAGCTGGTAATCCTCAAACGTCCCTCTACCGTCACCCCATCGATGGTACCCCTCCCGAATGATGATCCCAGGGGAGAGGGTGATAGTAAAACTATCACCCTAGATGCAGTGGTGGGGGAGGGTGCCACCACCCCAGGAAGCTCTTCTCGTTCTACACCACCAGTACCACCAGCTACCCCCAGGAAGAAGAGACACCTACAAGAGTACTCATCCACCTCCAGCGCTGCTCCACCCCCACCCACATCATCTGGCACAGCCAAACAACGGATCGAAACCACTATTGACTTCGACCCCCTCTCAAATCATCGTATTGACACCATCCTCGATGGAGAGTCACAGGAAATATTCCTGTTATCCTCATCACCGAAAAAACAACGAAAGCTGTAACCAACAACACTCAAAGAAGAGGTGCCAGCACCGCCGCAGTCAGTAACAGCAGCAGCAGCAGCAGCAGCAGCAGCAACAGCAGTACCTCCATCTACAACAGCTTCGGTGGTGGTAGCAGTAGCAGGTCCACCGACGACGGTGACAGTGTTGTCAGCGGTACCTACAGTAGCGGTAATGGTAGCGGCAACAGTACCACCAACTACAGCAGTTCCGGCGGTGACAGCGGCAGCAACAGTACCATCATCGCCGGCAGCGGTAACGGTAGCGGCAGCAGTACCACCAACTACAACGGTTCCAGCGGTAGCAGCAGCAGCAGCAGCAGTACCATCAGCGGTGGCAGCGGTGTCAGTGGTACCAACAGCTCCCCCAGCAGCAGCGGCAGCGGCAGCAGCGGACGACAGCAGTACCAACAGCTGCTGCTCTTTATATGTAATTTGTTATGGGGAAACAAAATGTAGTTCCCCCTGTTGTAGTTCTTTTAAAAGTAATATTTCCTTAGTAGATTAATAAAATAAAATATAAGTAATGATGTTTTATTCCCACCGCAGTCAGTACATAAGATAACAATGGACGAGGAACACTACATATACCTCACTAGCCTCGACCAAGAAGATATATACAACAACACAAGTTCAGCATTTACAAACACCATCCCCACTCTACATTTAAACCCTTCCATTAAACATGAAGTGGCCTTAGTCAACATACTCCTACCCAGACGAATTAACGCTATCATCAAGGATGAGGGGGAGTCTGGTATAGACGTCTATGCTACTTTTAAGCGAGGAACTCTTTCTAAAAGCCCAGAACACCTCATTTACACCTTCCTCCCCAAAACCAACATATTATCCAGAAACATCACATTCATCACGAGTGAGCTTAGCCGACAAATAATCACCGACATGAAGCTTAGCTTCCGAGGTGATTTCAAAATATACTTCTCAGAAAGAGAACCAATCCTCACCTATGATCAATCCTTAGAGCGAGTATTACTAGCCTCCACTCTTAACAATGAAGGCACTGGTTCCTTATATTCTCTTAGCCTTCAATTTAAACACAGAATAGCTAATGTACTTGGTTTTGACAGCAGTCGCAAATACACCATTTATCAGGCAAAATCAGATGACATTACAGCAGCCTCCAAGGTCGTGGCCTCATTCCCCCCAGACAATGACGGAGGTTGTGACTATTTACTCATTTATAGTGACGTCATCGAGCCGGATCGTTACGGGGGACAAATTGTAAATATCTTAGATGCAATCAATTATCATGACTCTTATTCTAGAGGGGCTCATCCCCTAGTGTACAAGACATTAAATACTAACACGTTGGAGAAAGTGAGTATTAAGATAACAGATCAGTTTGGACGAAAGGTTAGTTTTGAAGATGGGAGGTCGGTTACGGTAGTCTTACACCTCCGGCCTAAGGTATAACAATATAATCTATATAAATATAAATATATATATATATATATATATAGAAGTGTTTACCCACATCATCGGTTATTATAAGAAGAGGAGTTGGGATGCGAGTACCTTTCCACACACCCTCCCAGAAGGAGTACGGGGAGATCTTCTCCCCCCTCTCTGGGAGATACGGGGTGAGGGGGGGAGCGATGAATGACATACGCACATTCCAAGTGCCTTATCTCAGATCTGGTGGTGGTTTTTTTGGGACCTTAGCCGGCTTGGCTCGACGAGCCATACCATTTTTCATGAAAACTGTAACGCCGACTGCTATCGATTTTGGGGAAAATGTTCTTGGTGATTTAACCAGTGGTAGACGGGATGTAAAGAGCGCTCTGAGAACTCACGGTATTGATGCTCTTAAGACTGTGGGGAAGAAATTGGTAGCAGGCGGGAAAATTAAAAGACTCTCTAGGAGAAGAAAAAATAAAAATAATAAATGTAAACGAGCCCTTGGGTATAAAAATGATGTATTTTCACTACAGTAAGCAGTCATACTTCACCTTTCGGAGGAGATCAGGGCGGAGGCTAGTGGAGCTGGGTTGAAAATCCCTGTAGAATATTATACTTCCAGTATTATTGACCAATTTCCTAGAAGTAACAGAATACGTTATGTGGAGAGTTCAATTGCCTCCACACAGCAAATAGACATTCTACCTGTTAACCTCCCTATTAATCAACGTTTGCGGGATAATTACTTAGAATTCCGCATCCCTGGAACCCAGGGCGCCTTCTTAGATTTAGCTAATATTGTTATAGATTTTAAGGTATCTTTAACGAAAGATGACGATACCACAAAATTGGAAGAGGATGACCATGTGGAATTTGTTAATGGGTTGTCAAATACCATGTTTAAAGGTGTTCAGGTGTTTTTAGGAGAGCAGGTAGTTGAAACAAATTCTAATTTTAATTATTGGTCGTTTATTAAATTAATTACCTCCATGCCTCCATCAAAAATGTCTTCCTTGGGGAGAATTGGAGCCTTTCGTAGGGACTGGAGTGATGATGGTGTAATCCCTAACGAATTTACTAATACATTTTTTACTGGGGCAACCGCCAAGGATAAAAAATTTATGACCGATTTAAAAGGTAAAGGATTGTCAATGTGTTTTCCCCTACTATTGGACGTAACAACCCTAGACCAATACATATTAGATAATATAGATGTGCGCCTAAGATTGGAGCTCTCCCCACATGCTTGGGTGCTAAATACAAGTGTGGACGATGGCTCTAAGTATCGGCTGCATATGGATTATGCTAAGTTGTGGGTAACACGTGTGTTCCCCTACCCAAGTGCTTACCTAGCCTTAAACAGCTCACTGTTAGCATCCCCCGACCCCATAAGCTATACTTTCAATAAAACCATTTCTAAAACATATGTCCTAGCAGGGAATCAAACTAGTCTCTTAATTGATCAGCCTTGGGCGCAAGTAATTCCTCACAAGATATTCATGGTAATTGTGCCAATGAATTATTTCGCTGGCCTTCACCAAGGTAATGGATTATATTTTGAAAATGCAAAACTGAAAAATATTGCCATGTATTTGAACAATAACGCAATTTACCGAATTGGTGGTGATTTCGACAATCATTATGCCCGCCTTTATTACGAAACTTTGAAGACATTAGGCTTAGAGCGTGATTCACTTCTAGCCTATGACACTTTTAATAAGGGAAGATCGATATTCGCCTTTGACTTAACCACCATTCAAACAAAGGATTCCCTCCCTGTGGAGAAATCTGGCAACTTGCGTATGGAGCTTGAGTTTGGTGGCGGTGTTACATATAACAGACTGGTTTTACTGTTTGGGGAAACGACCGGGGTACTATCCATCGACGGACAGAGAACTGTTCTGTGTGACGTGCGAGCATAAAAACATAATGAATTGTATTGATATAAATATTAATTTAAAAAATAATCTAGGGGATCGAGCACTCTACCTAGGTTGTTATAATGCTGATGAAATAGAACATTTAAATATCTCATCAAGAAAACCTATTGTTCTCATAACTAATATTTTACCATCACATAGCAGATTAACTATGGGACATTGGGTAGCTATTTATGTTGATAAAGTTAAACATCGAATGTTTTTTTTCGATAGTTATGCAATGTCGGCGGTTACTTATGGACATTATTTTCAAGGATTTATTAAAACTAACACAATAACAAAGGTGTTTGGAATGTGCTACAGACTCCAGAGTGATTTTACCCTTGCTTGTGGACTGTATTGCGTAATGTTCGTCCATAGGGTGAGTCACCTGGGGTTGCCTTCAACAGTACATTACTTACATAATGTATTTTCAAGCGTTAGTTTAAAATTAAATGATAAACGTGCCCTCGCTTATGCGAGACGATATTTTCCTATGAAACATCACTGTGTTAGGACATTTTGTAGAGGAGTAAGGGTTGGTTCTTATAGGTGGTGTAGAGAATATTTTTGTTAGCTAGGCAACCCACCTAACAGGGGGATTACCCCCATATAAAACCCCTCTCACCCCACAACCTCCCTAGAAGACCCCCATCCCCCTTATCCTACAAATGGAAGGCGTCTCCCCAGAAACACACGCAGGGAAGATTGAAGTCCTTGAAGGGCCTGGTTAGTATTACCCTCACTTTCTGGTAAAGATTTATTTTTTTTCCCACAATAGAAAGTTTGCACAACCTCTATTTTACCTCTTCTTTTTTTCAGTGCAATTCTTAGGACCTGTCCACATTTGTAGAGTAGTAATTCTACGAGGAAGGTCTGCCCCAAACAAGATGCTGTTACGTAGCCTAATTGATGATGCCTGCTGTAGAGGACACAAGGTCGCTCCTGCAGGGGGAGAGGTATGTACTAGCAGTTCTTAGAGGAAATAGAATATTTTTCAAATAAAAGATATAGTCCTATAAATTATTTTCCCCATCTCTTTCCAGAACACTTCAGATGAGAGTCAGAAGGAAAGTCGTCCAAAAGGCAACCAGCCAACTCACCCCACTCCCCCAAGAGAGGGGAGAGGGGGTCAAGACCTCCCCCCACTCACCACGGATGGGGAGACGTCAGAATTCTACTCAGATGAGGAAGGGGAGGTGGAGGGGGGAGAGGGATAGGGGTCATAATTAACTTCTTATACATCATTTGTGATTTTTACCTAATAAAACATTAATAAATTCTTTGATTTTTTTTAACCCCTGGAGGAGATTTATAATTTAATACCCCTATATAAGACCCACTCGACCTCCGCTGGGTGTGGAACTCTGTTACGGTAAAGTCAAGGCCATTAGGTGCGAGGGAGGGTACGGGCGACCACCCTCACCGGGAGGAACCTGTTTTACACCTACCCCATTAAGGAATGTGGGGGACATAACTGGCACTCACCCACGAGTGTTTATTATACAAATAAATTAATTTTTACTTAAATATATTGTCATACTTTACTGTATAAATGAACATGATCATAGTGGCGCATAATAGATACCTATCTTCACTGTTTTTTCGACTGCTACCACTCACACCTTGGGTGACCTAATATGGAGTGGCACTATGTGGCTCCCCGCTTCTGATTTCTTATCTGATCTCCCTACATAGGTGGCACACAGAGGCGCCTTCTAATCTACTTATATATATATATATATATATGTGTGTATATATATATATAATATATTAAGATTAATTTTCTATCGACATCGTAATTTGGGAACAGTTTTAACCTTCGATTTCTTCTGGTAAAACGTAGATATGGAATAATAGTTTTTTCCGTCACACTAAATAAGAACGAAGAGAAAGCATGTTAATTTGAGAAGATTATGATGTTGAGTTCTCTAAGTGAGAGAGGCTTCAAGGGTGAGGACCTGTGTGTGAGAGTGTGCGTGCGTGTGTGTGTGTGTGTGTGTGTGTGTGTGTGTGTGTGTGTGTGTGTGTGTGTGTGTGTGTGTGTGTGTGTGTGTGTGTGTACTCACCTAATTGTACTCACCTAATTGTGCTTGCGGGGGTTGAGCTCTGGCTCTTTGGTCCCGCCTCTCAACCGTCAATCAACTGGTGTACAGATTCCTGAGCCTATTGGGCTCTATCATATCTACATTTGAAACTGTGTATGGAGTCAGCCTCCACCACATCACTTCCTAATGCATTCCATTTACTAACTACTCTGACACTGAAAAAGTTCTTTCTAACGTCTCTGTGGCTCATTTGGGTACTCAGCTTCCACCTGTGTCCCCTTGTTCGCGTCCCACCAGTGTTGAATAGTTCATCCTTGTTTACCCGGTCGATTCCCCTGAGGATTTTGTAGGTTGTGATCATGTCCCCCCTTACTCTTCTGTCTTCCAGTGTCGTAAGGTGCATTTCCCGCAGCCTTTCCTCATAACTCATGCCTCTTAGTTCTGGGACTAGTCTAGTAGCATACCTTTGGAATTTTTCCAGCTTCGTCTTGTGCTTGACAAGGTACGGGCTCCATGCTGGGGCCGCATAATCCAGGATTGGTCTTACATATGTGGTGTACAAGATTCTGAATGATTCCTTACACAGGTTCCTGAACGCCGTTCTGATGTTAGCCAGCCTCGCATATGCCGCAGACGTTATTCTCTTTATGTGGGCTTCAGGAGACAGGTTTGGTGTGATATCAACTCCTAGATCTTTCTCTCTGTCTGTTTCATTAAGTACTTCATCTCCTATTCTGTATCCTGTGCCTGGCCTCCTGTTTCCACTGCCTAGTTTCATTACTTTGCATTTACTCGGGTTGAACTTCAACAGCCATTTGTTGGACCATTCACTGTGTGAATGGAAACTGGAAACTGTGTGTGTGTGTGTGTGTGTGTGTGTGTGTGTGTGTGTGTGTGTGTGTGTGTGTGTGTACTCACCTATTTGTGTTTGCGGGGGTTGAGCTCTGGCTCTTTGGTCCCGCCTCTCAACCGTCAATCAACTGGTGTACAGGTTCCTGAGCCTATTGGGCTTTATTATATCTACACTTGAAACTGTGTATGGAGTCAGCCTCCACCACATCACCTCCTAATGCATTCCATTTGTCAACCACTCTGACACTAAAAAAGTTCTTTCTAATATCTCTGTGGCTCATTTGGGTGCTCAGTTTCCACCTGTGTCCCCTAGTGCGTGTGCCCCTTGTGTAAAATAGCCTGTCTTTATCTACCCTATCAATTCCCTTGAGAATCTTGAATGCGGTGATCATGTCCCCCCTAACTCTTCTGTCTTCCAGCGAAGTGAGGTTTAATTCCCGTTGTCTCTCCTCGTAGCTCATACCTCTCAGCTCGGGTACTAATCTGGTGGCAAACCTTTGAACCTTTTCCAGTTTAGTCTTATCCTTGACTAGATATGGACTCCATGCTGGTCCCGCATACTCCAGGATTGGCCTAACATATGTGGTATACAAAGTTCTGAATGATTCTTTACACAATTTATTTGTGTGTATTGTGTCGGTGTGTGTGTGTGTGTGTGTGTGTGTGTGTAAAGGGCTTTAAGGGTGAAGCCTAACGAGGCCCTGCCTTAATTCATGTGAATTAAGCTTTTAGAGTGATTGAAGCCCTAACGACATCCTGACACAGTATCCCCTTGTCACTACACCAAACGTTTTTTATAGAAAAGTAAAAAAAGGGAAAACTCCAGGTAAAATAAAGGAGCGAGTACAGGTAACTGCGCTTGTGTCTATTGTTTAGTTGCTTTGTATTTGTTTTTGTGTAACTGTCTTTGTCGTTGCACGCAAAGTGCTCTTGGACAAATGCTTTTACATAAATAAAAAAAAATAGATTGAAAACCTTGATTAGAAAACACAACCTTCTTTAGGACACCTAAACTCCTTCTGGAAACCATTTAGAACACCCAAACTTCTTCTGGAAACCATTTAGAACATTTAAACTCCTTCTGGAAACCATTTAGAACACCCAAACTTCTTCTGGAAACCATTTAGAACACCCAAACACCTTTTAGAAACCATTTAGAACCCCCAAACTTCCTCTAGAAACCATCTAGAACACCCAAACTTCTTCTGCAAACCATTTAGAACACCCAAACTCCTTCTGGAAACCATTTAGAACATCCAAACTCCTTCTGGAAACCATTTAGAACACCCAAACTCCTTCTGAAAACCATTTAGAACACCCTAACTCCTTCTAGAAACCATTTGGAACACCCAAACTCCTTCCGGAAACCATTTGGAACACTCAAACTTTTTCTGGAAACCATTTAGAACACCCAAACTCCTTCTGGAAACCATTTAAAACACCCAAACTCCCTCTGGAAACCATTTAGAACACCCAAACTCCCTCTGAAAACCATTTAGAACACCCAAACTCCCTCTGAAAACCATTTAAAACACCCAAACTCCTTTTGGTAACCATTTACAACACATAACCTCTTACTGGAGTTCATTCCGATCATCTAAACTTTGTTCCTAAGGAATATGCTTCCTGTCACACCTGTTTTTTACGCCTTTTCTTTGGAAGTTTATGATAATAACCTCTATTTCCGGTTTCATAAACTCCTCCTACTCTTCCTCCTTGTGTGTGTGTCTTGAGACTTTACACAAAATCTTATGGCTGTGTTTTATCTGATCCTTAGCTTCTGTTAATTTAGAAGCCAAGGAGTAGATTTTACTAATAACTCTGGATTTTACTTAATCTTATTTAGTAAAATCCAGAGTTTTGTGTTTTTATCGTCGCTCATATTTGATTAATTTCGACCGCCATTTTTATTGTGAGTGTTTATATATACTGCTAAAACGCTTGCCTTGGATCAAGCACCGTTTTACAGCTGCATACTCAAGTGTAGGTCTCACGTACGTTGTAAATAATCTTTTACGTGTTAAATATTGGCGTTCAAGTGGTGGTAAATTCTTATAATTATAAAAAAAATGTGTATTTAATTTTTGTATTTTTTTTTTACCTTTGTTTCAATGATGTGGAATTTTGACATTAAAATTCATCATCAGTTCTTTTGTTACAAATTTTCTTAAAATCCGCGTTAATGAACTTCGTCATTTTGATTATTATTAATGTTGCACAAAATTGTGAATCGTGTTTACATAAGTTATTGTAATTTATCACGCTACCTGTGGATAATAATAGCGACCGGCTGCGTACTAGGGGTCAGAGGTTCGACCCTCCTAGTGCCCAGCTGAATATATATATATATGTATATATATATATATATATATATATATATATATATATATATATATATATATATAAAATATAATGTTGTACCTAGTAGCCAGAATGCAATACTCGGCCTACTATGCAAGGCCCGATTTGCCTAATAAGCCAAGTTTACCCGAATTTATATATTTTTCTAATTTTTTTTTCTTATGAAATGATAAAGCTATCCATTTCATTATGTATGAGTTAAGTTCTTTTAATTTGAGTTAAAACTAATGTAGATATATGACCGAACCTACCCAACCCTACCCAACCTAACCTAACCTACCCAACCCTACCCAACCTAACCTATCTTAACCTAACCTAAACTAATATAACTAAGTCAATAATTTATGTTCTTAACATAATATAATAATAACATTTCAAATAAACCAATTGGAAACAATATTTTGAAAATAAAGAAAATCACTCGGCCTATTAGACAAATCGGGCCTTGCATAGTAGGCCGAGAAGTGCGTTCTGGCTACTAGGTACGACATTATATATATATATATATATATATATATATATATATATATATATATATATATATATATATATATATATATAATGCACAGACTACCCTATTCCAGTAGCTGAGGTTTATAACTTTTTAGACACTCAACCCACCAGGGAACTCGAACACTGGCCAACAAGGTGGCAGTTGCATGCTGTATCCACTACACCATACTTCAAAGCCATTAAAGAGAGGAAGGAGTTCTGGGGTATTTAACCAACCAGAACTCCAATCCTCTCCCAGGCAATGAGATAGTGTGGGACCTCTAATGCTCTTTCATCGGTTCCTGTTATATGGGAAAACTCAGTGCCAAATGCTTAATGCACAGACTACCCTATTCCAGTAGCTAAAGTTTATAACTTTTTAGACGCTCAACCCACCAGGGGACTTGAACACTGGCCAACAAGGTGGCAGTTGCATGCTGTATCCACTACACCATACTTCAAAGCCATTAAAGAGAGGTAGGAATTCTGGGGTATATATATATATATATATATATATATATATATATATATATATATATATATATATATATATATATATATATATACATATATATATATATATATATATATATATATATATATATATATATTAAATTTTGATGATATCTGAAATTGGGGATTTATTTTCAGGAGAGTTTTTAATTATTCCATCTTTTTGTAATATTTTTTACCTTGTGAGACCCTCTCATGCAGAAATATGTCTTTGCATCTCTGTTCTCGATATATTTTATTTAAAATTCCAATCATGTATTGAAATACGATGCTTTCTGTTCCTCCTGTATTTCTCAATATCTAATTTAGCCTACCGTAAGGAACACTGTGTGTGTGCGTGTGTGTGTGCGTGTGTGTGTGTGTGTGTGTGTGTGTGTATTGTCACAAATCTCTTGCCAAATATGCATTTCCACCCATGACATATATTTGCTATTTTACAAATATAGACACAAAATACTATTTTAATCTCGTATGCAATTGCACAACCACACCTTTTGCAAATGCAACAAAAACGTAAACCAATTCTCTTATCGCGGATTCGCTCGTAATTGAGTTCGATTCTTTTTTTTATATATTTACACTGGTGTTTGTTAATTGATGTTTAATACCTTCTGATCTTAAAAACACAGATTTTGTGTTAAAAAACGCAAAAAACTCCTTTATGGTTCTTTTTATGTTAATAATATAAAAAAGGTAATATTTATATATTCTTGTTGGGTGATATAGCTATCTGTTTATAAAAGACTTGTCTGTATGCTTGTCGAGGACTGGAGGCTAGAGCCTTCATGCTACACCCCCACTCTTCAAGATGACACATGGGTGGTATGTGACTGTCATAGTTTGATCGGAATAGGCCACATTTCTGCCTCTTATAAAAAATGTCCTCATCAGACCTCATTAAAATCCTATAGCAATTTTGATGATATCTGAAATTGAGGATTTGTTTTCGGGAGAGATTTTTAATAATTTTCCATCTTTTTGTAATATTTTCTGCGAGACAGAGAGAAAACGGAGAGAGGGAGAACAGGAGAAGAGAGGAGGGGAGAAGTGAGAGACAGAGGGGGGGAGAGGGCAGAAAGAGGGGAAGAAAGGGTGAAGGGGGGGGGGGGGGGAAGAGACAAACACACACGCACACACACATACACACACACACACACACACACACACACACACACACACACACACACACACACACACACACGCCCTTTCTACTTGTCTCCTGTCCAAACTCGCTCTTTTCCTGCCTGTATGCCATCACAATCCTTTCCCCATCATTGTATCCAAAACGTTCCAACAAGAATGCAAATCTCTCATCTGGGCAAATGATTTGAAAATCAACATCAACCCAATGATATATCATCTAATTTCAAAGTCTACGGACGAGGCGCTGAACATTTCACAGCAACAGACCGTGAAAGAGAGGGGCACTGAGACCGACCCTGACCAACCAACGTTCCCTTCCGATAAATATGTAAAGTATTAAGAATCTAAATCAACTTCATTGATCTTAAAAGAGACGAAGTCAACCTTGACTCTTGTCATTATAACTTCTCGAGACGAGGAACCACCCCACACACACGTGGTATAGGAAATCGAACGTTCTTCACCTATGAATACTGGACCTCGAACCCCAAGTTGTACCTTAGGGGTTGCTGCTCCTATTCCAGGTTCTCCAGCTGGGTTCTGTATGCTTGAGCTGGAGACCTGCTCCAGTTTGTGCTGATAAGATTGTTTGAAGTGTGAACGAGCCAGCGGGGCCCAATTTGCTTAGCTGTAATAAGGTGGGGGAAAAAACGATTCTTATTTTTTTCCTCTGTTGGCATTTACTTGAGAGACAGAAAGAGAGTGAGTGAGAGAGAGAGAGAGAGATGAAGACAGAGATAGGGACAGGATATATATATATATATATATATATATATATATATATATATATATATATATATATATATATATATATATATATATAATATAATATATGAGAACGTGGTTAAGTATTTACATATAATTCGAACAGGATATACCTAGAATGAAATAACCATTTATATATCTGAACTTGAGAAATCATTTCAACATGATATCTAGGCCTTGAGCTTCTTTCACACTGATCTTTCTGGCTTGTACTTTTAGCAGGAGTGACACGACCCTCACTCCTGGCTTTGTGGGTTACCCACCGTCCCATCCCTAATCCTTATCCTGACCCCCTTCCATGTTCTTCCCATCTGTCCAACCCATTTAGACTAATGGGTTGGCGCTTACCCCTTGTTAGTTCGCTTCCCTGGCTTTGTGTGGGTGTCGCCTCTGACCTTTCTCAGTACATAGTTTAATACTGTGGTCCTTTGTATATATACATGATCTGATTTTATACATGATTTGTTGAAAATCTGTCCTGCTGTGCTTTCTCTCGTTTGGACCCCTCTCTCTCTCTCTCTCTCTCTCTCTCTCTCTCTCTCTCTCTCTCTCTCTCTCTCTCTCTCTCTCTCTCTCTCTCTCTCTCTCTCTCTCTCTCTCCTGTGTCTCTAATTCTGTTGGATTTGTTTTACTTTTCTTGTCCTTTTATTTAATTTTCGTGTTTGCCTTCATTCTCTAGCTCTTCTGCTTGTTTCAGTTTCTTATCTTCGCGCTTGGGGAGAAGATAACACCGTAAGGATCAGGCTTTTTACCTTGGTATATAGGCTTGTTTATTATCCAATTGGGACGAGCCTCCTATGTTGCTCTCTTGCCTCGCCTTCTCGTGTGTCATGAAGGCTTTCCTCTTCGTCCTTATGAAGTATTGACTTCATAAGTATCTAGGACGAACCCATCGTGAATGCTTTCATTTTTGTTTTAATTTTAACTCCAATACTCCCTTAAAGCGTTGAAAAACTACTGATGTCTGGGGGGGGCTATGTTGAGGCTTTCCACGTGGTGGTTTTGGGGTTATTTAGTCTATGTTGAGGCTTTCCACGTGGTGGTTTTGGGGTTATTTAGTCTATGTTGAGGCTTTCCACGTGGTGGTTTTGGGGTTATTTAGTCTATGTTGAGGCTTTCCACATGGAGGTTTGGGGGCATTTATTTTCTTATGTAACTTTATATTTAACAGAGAGGGGAACCAAATCGCAGCTCTTCGACCTGTAGCTCGTGAAAAATATGCATTTTGTGTTTTTAAACATATTTTTTTGGTAATAAAATGTGTAATATAACGATGAAAAAAAGTAAGAAGTTTCAAGTTTGTCCATGTCCCTGTGGCTCTCAACTCTCAGCTGAGCTCTGCATATGGCTCTTAGAGTAAGCAAGGTTGATAACCCCCAAATACCTACGGGCTCACCATAGCCCGTGCTACTTGGAACTGCTTGTTCCAAGTAGCGAATCTTTAACAACAACAACCCCCTGCTATATATAATGTATCGTTTTGCTCTATAATGTGTATAAAGCAATCATACAGCAATCATACAGATAAAATGCGTCTCTGGGCACGCAACAACCAGAAATGGACTGAAAATATTTGTTTTGTATTTTGTAAGTTTTCATCGGAAGTTCAAGACTTCTCAACTTTTAGAACGAATATTAGTAGTTCTTGGAATATCGAATGCCAGTGAGAGAAGCTTGGTATATTTAGAGTATTTCAGTTGGAGAATTCTGGTATATTCAGATATTTTTCAGTGGTACATCCTGGAATATTCAGAGTATTTCAGTGGTACATCCTGGAATATTCAGAGTATTTCAGTGGTACATCCTGGAATATTCGGAGTATTTCAATGGTACATCCTGGAATATTCAGAGTATCTCAGTGGCACATCCTGGAATATTCAGAGCATTCCAGTGGTACATCCTGGTATATTCAGAATATTATTGTTGGGAAGACAAACATATAACGTAAATTGCTTATTAGTAAACTTGCTACTAATTTTAAAAGCTTGTCTGTCACCTTACTCCGAGTGAAGATGTAATTTCAATATGAATAATTATTTATATAGGGAATTACATGATTTTCAGAAAGACGTGAATGTTGTTTTGTCATGAAAACACTTGAACGACGATGAGGGGGTGTGGGGGGATGTTGGGAGAGGGTGTGGGGAGGGGGTAGGTGAAGGGTGGGGAAGCGGGTGAAAAATGGATGGGGGAGCAGGGATTTGGGGAATTTTGGGAAGGGAGGGTGAGAGAAACGCAAGGAAGGAGGAGGAGGGGATTAAAGAGGACGGGGGAGGGAGGAAAGACAGGTAATTCTTGTCGTAAATTGTTAGTTCCATTCACTTTACTGATCGAAATTTGCAACGGAAATTATTGTCTTGGTCCTCCTGTTCGAATCCCCTTTCTGTCTATCTGTCTTTTTGCACCTCTCTCTCTCTCTCTCTCTCTCTCTCTCTCTCTCTCTCTCTCTCTCTCTCTCTCTCTCTCTCTCTCTCTCTCTCTCTCTCTCTGCTTCCAACATTTGGTGGTTGAGTGACCATTCAGGTTCTTCAGAATTCTCTCGTCTCACTCTTCCTGTGTTCTCTGCCCTTTAGCGGGTGTCTGCTTGGGCTGTACACAAACATCTACACCCAGAAGATATCCTCCCGCAGTGTGTATGTGTGTGTATATTAAAGTGTTCAGTGAGGCTCCACAAGGTAGTCGCTGGATACTGTTTATTATCTTCTCCGAGGCTATGGGTCCCTACACTTGCACCAGAGGTGGTGCCCTTACTAATAAATATATTATATATATATATATATATATATATATATATATATATATATATATATATATATATATATATATATATATATATATATATATATATATATGCGAACAAGCCTGAATGGTCCCCAGGACAATATGCAACACATAGTTATATATATATATATATATATATATATATATATATATATATATATATATATATATATATATATATATATATATATATATATATACACATCATATATATTAAATATATGATGTGTATATATATATTGCTCTTGGTGCTTCTATGTTGGTTCGGGGTCTTGAAGTGATCAGACACCTACACCCAGCCCATCAGACACCTACACCCAGCCCATCAGACACCTACACCCAGCCCATCAGACACCTACACCCAGCCCATCAGACACCTACACCCAGCCCATCAGACACCTACACCCAGCCCATCAGACACCTACACCCAGCCCGTCAGACACCTACACCCAGCCCATCAGACACCTACACCCAGCCCGTCAGACACCTACACCCAGCCCGTCAGACACCTACACCCAGCCCATCAGACACCTACACCCAGCCCATCAGACACCTACACCCAGCCCATCAGACACCTACACCCAGCCCATCAGACACCTACACCCAGCCCATCAGACACCTACACCCAGCCCATCAGACACCTACACCCAGCCCGTCAGACACCTACACCCAGCCCATCAGACACCTACACCCAGCCCATCAGACACCTACACCCAGCCCGTCAGACACCTACACCCAGCCCATCAGACACCTACACCCAGCCCATCAGACACCTACACCCAGCCCGTCAGACACCTACACCCAGCCCATCAGACACCTACACCCAGCCCGTCAGACACCTACACCCAGCCCTTCAGACACCTACACCCAGCCCATCAGACACCTACACCCAGCCCGTCAGACACCTACACCCAGCCCGTCAGACACCTACACCCAGCCCGTCAGACACCTACACCCAGCCCGTCAGACACCTACACCCAGCCCGTCAGACACCTACACCCAGCCCATCAGACACCTACACCCAGCCCATCAGACACCTACACCCAGCCCATCATACACCTACACCCAGCCCATCGGACACCTACACCCAGCCCATCGGACACCTACACCCAGCCCATCGGACACCTACACCCAGCCCATCAGACACCTACACCCAGCCCATCAGACACCTACACCCAGCCCATCAGACACCTACACCCAGCCCGTCAGACACCTACACCCAGCCCGTCAGACACCTACACCCAGCCCATCAGACACCTACACCCAGCCCATCAGACACCTACACCCAGCCCATCAGACACCTACACCCAGCCCATCAGACACCTACACCCAGCCCATCAGACACCTACACCCAGCCCATCAGACACCTACACCCAGCCCATCAGACACCTACACCCAGCCCATCAGACACCTACACCCAGCCCATCAGACACCTACACCCAGCCCATCAGACACCTACACCCAGCCCATCAGACACCTACACCCAGCCCATCAGACACCTACACCCAGCCCATCAGACACCTACACCCAGCCCATCAGACACCTACACCCAGCCCATCAGACACCTACACCCAGCCCATCAGACACCTACACCCAGCCCATCAGACACCTACACCCAGCCCATCAGACACCTACACCCAGCCCATCAGACACCTACACCCAGCCCATCAGACACCTACACCCAGCCCATCAGACACCTACACCCAGCCCGTCAGACACCTACACCCAGCCCATCAGACACCTACACCCAGCCCATCAGAGCGCTACCTGACCCCATCAGGTTCACGCAATGTTTGGGCATAATCACCTGTGAGTCACCTGTAAAATACTTTCATTAAAAAGCAGCGCTTTCTGCTGGTTAATTAATGAGCATTTGGCCATTGTTTATGAGGACGGGCTGTGTTTACGAGTGGCTGTGTTTATGAGGGCTGTGTTTATGTGGGGCTGTGTTTATGAGGGCTGTGTTTATGTGGGGCTGTGTTTATGAGGGCTGTGTTTATGTGGGGCTGTGTTTATGTGGGGCTGTGTTTATGAGGGCTGTGTTTATGTGGGGCTGTGTTTACGAGGGGCTGTGTTTATGAGGGGCTGTGTTTATGTGGGGCTGTGTTTATGAGGGCTGTGTTTATGTGGGGCTGTGTTTACGAGGGGCTGTGTTTATGAGGGGCTGTGTTTATGTGGGGCTGTGTTTATGAGGGCTGTGTTTACGAGTGGCTGTGTTTATGAGGGCTGTGTTTATATGGGGCTGTGTTTATGAGGGCTGTGTTTATGTGGGGCTGTGTTTATGAGGGCTGTGTTTACGAGTGGCTGTGTTTATGAGGGCTGTGTTTATGTGGGGCTGTGTTTATGAGGGCTGTGTTTATGTGGGGCTGTGTTTATGTGGGGCTGTGTTTATGAGGGCTGTGTTTACGAGGGGCTGTGTTTATGAGGGCTGTGTTTATGTGGGGCTGTGTTTATGAGGGCTGTGTTTATGAGGGCTGTGTTTATGTGGGGCTGTGTTTACGAGGGGCTGTGTTTATGAGGGGCTGTGTTTATGTGGGGCTGTGTTTATGAGGGGCTGTGTTTATGAGGGGCTGTGTTTATGAGGGGCTGTGTTTATGAGGGGCTGTGTTTATGAGGGGCTGTGTTTATGAGGGGCTGTGTTTACGAGGGCTGTGTTTATGTGGGGCTGAGTTTATGAGGGGCTGTGTTTACGAGGGCTGTGTTTATGTGGGGCTGTGTTTATGAGGGGCTGTGTTTACGAGGGCTGTGTTTGTGGGGCTGTGTTTATGAGGGCTGTGTTTATGAGGGCTGTGTTTATGAGGGCTGTGTTTATGAGGGCTGTGTTTATGTGGGGCTGTGTTTATGAGGGCTGTGTTTATGAGGGGCTGTGTTTATGAGGGGCTGTGTTTATGAGGGCTGTGTTTATGAGGGCTGTGTTTATGAGGGCTGTGTTTATGAGGGCTGTGTTTATGAGGGGCTGTGTTTATGTGGGGCTGTGTTTATGTGGGGCTGTGTTTATGAGGGGCTGTGTTTATGAGGGCTGTGTTTATGAGGGCTGTGTTTATGAGGGCTGTGTTTATGAGGGGCTGTGTTTATGAGGGGCTGTGTTTATGAGGGGCTGTGTTTATGAGGACAGTGTATATGAGGGCTGTGTTTATGAGAGGCTGTGTTTATGAGGGGCTGTGTTTATGAGGACAATGTTTATGAGGCCTGTGTTTATGAGGGCTGTGTTTAAGAGGGGCGGTGTTTATGAGGGGCTGTGTTTATGAGGGGCTGTGTTTATGAGGGCTGTGTTTATGAGGGGCTGTGTTTATGAGGGCTGTGTTTATGAGGGGCTGTGTTTATGAGGGCTGTGTTTATAAGGGGCTGTGTTTATGAGGGCTGTGTTTATGAGGGGCTGTGTTTATGAGGGGCTGTGTTTATGAGGGCTGTGCTTATGAAGGGCTGTGTTTAGGAGGGCTGTGTTTATGAGGGGCTGTGTTTATGAGGGGCTGTGTTTATGAGGACTGTGTTTATGAGGGGCAGTGTTTATGAGGGGCTGTGTTTATGAGGGGCTGTGTTTATGAGGGGCTGTGTTTATGAGGGCTGTGTTTATGAGGGGCTGTGTTTATGAGGGGCTGTGTTTATGAGGGGCTGTGTTTATGAGGGGCTGTGTTTATGAGGGGCTGTGTTTATGAGGGCTGTGTTTATGAGGGGCTGTGTTTATGAGAGGCTGTGTTTATGAGGGGCTGTGTTTATGAGGACAGTGTTTATTAGGACAGTGTTTATGAGGACAGTGTTTATGAGGGGTTGTGTTTATGAGGGCTGTGTTTATGAGGGGCTGTGTTTATGAGGGCTGTGTTCATGAGGGGCTGTGTTTATGAGGGGCTGTGTTTATGAGGGGCTGTGTTTATGAGCGGCTGTGTTTATGAGGGCTGTGTTTATGAGGGGCTGTGTTTATGAGGGGCTGTGTTTATGAGGGTTGTGTTTATGAGGGTTGTGTTTATGAGGGTCTATGTTTATGAGGGGCTGTGTTTATGAGGGGTTGTGTTTATGAGGACTGTGTTTATGAGGGGCTGTGTTTATGAGGGGCTGTGTTTATGAGGGGCTGTGTTTATGAGGGGCTGTGTTTATGAGGGCTGTGTTTATGAGTGGCTGTGTTTATGAGGGGCTGTGTTTATGAGGGGCTGTGTTTATGAGGGGCGGTGTTTATGAGGAGCTGTGTTTATGAGGGGCTGTGTTTATGAGGGGCTGTGTTTATGAGGAGCTGTGTTTATGAGGGGCTGTGTTTATGAGCTGTGTTTATGAGGGCTGTGCTTATGAGGGGCTGTGTTTATGAGGGGCTGTGTTTATGAGGACTGTGCTTATGAGGGCTGTGTTTATGAGGGGCTGTGTTTATGAGGGGCTGTGTTTATGAGGGGGCTGTGTTTATGAGGGGCTGTGTTTATGAGGGGCTGTGTTTATGAGGGCTGTGTTTATGAGGGGCTGTGTTTATGAGGGTTGTGTTTATGAGGGCTGTGTTTATGAGGGGCTGTGTTTATATGGGGCTGTGTTTATGAGGGGCTGTGTTTATGAGGGGTTGTGTTTATGAGGCCTGTGTTTATGAGGGGCTGTGTTTATGAGGGCTGTGTTTATGAGGGCTGTGTTTATGAGGGCTGTGTTTATGAGGGGCTGTGTTTATGAGGGGCTGTGTTTATGAGGGGCTGTGTTTATGAGGGCTGTGTTTATGAGGGCTGTGTTTGAGGGGCTGTGTTTATGAGGACTGTGTTTATGAGGAGCTGTGTTTATGAGGGGCTGTGTTTATGAGGGGCTGTGTTTATGAGGGGCTGTGTTTGAGGGGCTGTGTTTATAAGGGGCTGTGTTTATGAGGGGCTGTGTTTATGTGGGGCTGTGTTTATGAGGGGCTGTGTTTATGAGGGCTGTGTTTATGAGGGGCTGTGTTTATGAGGGGCTGTGTTTATGAGGGCTGTGTTTATGAGGGCTGTGTTTATGGGAGCTGTGTTTGAGGGCTGTGTTTATGAGGGCTGTGTTTATGAGGGCTGTGTTTATGGGAGCTGTGTTTGAGAGCTGTGTTTATGAGGGCTGTGTTTATGAGGGGCTGTGTTTATGAGGGGCTGTGTTTATGAGGGGCTGTGTTTATGAGGGCTGTGTTTATGAGGGGCTGTGTTTATGAGGGGCTGTGTTTATGAGGGCTGTGTTTATGAGGGGCTGTGTTTATGAGGGCTGTGTTATGAGGGGCTGTGTTTATGAGGGGCTGTGTTTATGAGGGGCTGTGTTTATGAGGGCTGTGTTTATGAGGGCTCTGTTTATGAGGGGCTGTGTTTATGAGGGCTGTGTTTATGAGGGGCTGTGTTTATGAGGGGCTGTGTTTATGAGAAGCTGTGTTTATGAGGACTGTGTTTATGAGGGGCTGTGTTTATGAGGGGCTGTGTTTGAGGGGCTGTGTTTATGAGGGGCTGTGTTTATGATGGGCTGTGTTTATGAGGGCTGTGTTTATGAGGGCTGTGTTTATGAGGGCTGTGTTTATGAGGGCTGTGTTTATGAGGGCTGTGTTTATGAGGGGCTGTGTTTATGAGGGACTGTGTTTATGAGGATTGAGTAACGAAAAGGTACCCCCCCTCACTTCCCTCTCCCCCCCTCCCTGGGGGAGTAGGTACCTGGGAGTTAGTCAGCTGTCACGGGTTGCTTCCTAGGGGTGGTGGCCTGGTCGAGGACCGGGCCGCGGAGACGCTAAGCCCCGAAATCCTCTCCAGATAACCTCAAGATAACTTCTTGATTATGCCAGGGTCGTCGAGGCGGTGATATATATGCATACAAGCATACTATACCGCATCGCTTCTTGCAGGTCAGGGTTCGATTCCCCGATGGTCCTATGTATGGTTTTGCCCCATTCCTTTACCCGGGTCCTCATATTCCTGCTCCTTGTCCTCATAGGCCCTCACAGTGCGATTGATTGGTGATTGATGAAGATTAAGCCACCCAAGAGGTGGCACGGGCATGAATAGCCCGTAAGTGGTGGCCCTTTTGAGCCATTACCAGTATCAGGAGCTGATACTGGAGATCTGTGGAGGCTCACAGTGCTGTATAGGAATGCTAATATATCACCTTCTCCTCATTACCTCATGAGGCTGTTGCTGTGGATGAGTTTTACCTCATTTGTGTAATAGAAAATTGAAGTTGAAAGCATTTCCCCCAACAAGAAATTTTGTAGACTTTTTCAACTTTCCAAAGATTGGGGGTCCCACGTTCGAATATATTGTCTGCATGTCATAAATTGTTGGAAATTTTCCGAAAATTGAATGTTACCAATGATGATTATTAGGGAATTGATGAATATGTTGAGGATCTATTTTATCTTGAGATAATTTCGGGGCTTAGCGCCCCCGCGGCCCGGTTGTCGACCAGGCCTCCTTTTTGTAACACATCCCCCAGGAAGCAGCCCGTAGCAGCTGTCTAACTCCCTGGTACCTATTTACTGCTAGGTGAACAGGGGGGCATCAGGGTGACAGAAACTCTATTCATTTGTTTCCGCCTCCACCGGGGATCGAATCCGGAACCTTAGGACTACGAAGCCCGAACGCTGTCCACTCAGCCGTCAGGTCCCTAGTTAGGATCTTCTTGAGTTGTATATATTCATCAGTCCTGAGACTCATCAATCGAATCAGACCTTGACGGTAGGGAGACGGTCTCGTTCATGCAGGTCGGCGTTCAATCCCCGACCATCCAACAAGTGGTTGGGCACCATTCCTTTCCCCCCGTCCCATCCCAAATCCTTATCCTGACCCCTTCCTAGTGCTATATATATATATATATATATATATATATATATATATATATATATATATATATATATATATATATATATATATATATATATATATATATATATATATATATATATATATTATTAAATATGACCGAAAAAGTAAGATTAATAATTCTAACACGAATTTTCTCAATCTTTCGTACATTACGCTTCACTGTTGGAGGTAAATCAAAAATCAATTCTCCAAAATTCATTTTTATTTCTAGTCTGACGCGACACGGGCGCGTTTCGTAAAACTTATTACATTTTCAAAGACTTTAGTTCACAAATACACAACTGAATAGAACTTACGTATCTCCGATTTTATATCTACATTTGAGTGAGGTGGAAGGGGTGATGTGGCATTAACACAAGACAGAACAAAATGTGGTATTAATAGGGTATTAATTTCATCAACACAAGACAAAACAAGGGTATTAATAGGGTATTAATTTCATCAACACAAGACAGAACACGAAACAATGGATATTGAATAGAAGCGTTTGTAGAAAGCCTATTGGTCCATATTTCTTGATGCTTCTATATTGGAGCGGAGTCTTGAGGTGGGTAGAATATAGTTGTGCAATAATTGGCTGTTGATTGCTGGTGTTGACTTCTTGATGTGTAGTGCCTCGCAAACGTCAAGCCGCCTGCTATCGCTGTATCTATCGATGATTTCTGTGTTTTTACTAGGATTTCTCTGGTGATGGTTTGGTTGTGGGAAGAGATTATATGTTCCTTAATGGAGCCCTGTTGCTTATGCATCGTTAAACGCCTAGAAAGAGATGTTGTTGTCTTGCCTATATACTGGGTTTTTTGGAGCTTACAGTCCCCAAGTGGGCATTTGAAGGCATAGACGACGTTAGTCTCTTTTAAAGCGTTCTGTTTTGTGTCTGGAGAATGCCCACTTGGGGACTGTAAGCTCCAAAAAACCCAGTATATAGGCAAGACAACAACATCTCTTTCTAGGCGTTTAACGATGCATAAGCAACAGGGCTCCATTAAGGAACATATAATCTCTTCCCACAACCAAACCATCGCCAGAGAAATCCTAGTAAACAACACAGAAATCATCGATAGATACAGCGATAGCAGGCGGCTTGACGTTTGCGAGGCACTACACATCAAGAAGTCAACACCAGCAATCAACAGCCAATTATTGCACAACTATATTCTACCCACCTCAAGACTCCGCTCCAATATAGAAGCATCAAGAAATATGGACCAATAGGCTTTCTACAAACACTTCTATTCAATATCCATTGTTTCGTGTTCTGTCTTGTGTTGATGAAATTAATACCCTATTAATACCCATGTTCTGTCTTGTGTTGATGAAATTAATACCCTATTAATACCACATTTTGTTCTGTCTTGTGTTAATGCCACATCACCCCTTCCACCTCACTCAAATGTAGATATAAAATCGGAGATACGTAAGTTCTATTCAGTTGTGTATTTGTGAACTAAAGTCTTTGAAAATGTAATAAGTTTTACGAAACGCGCCCGTGTCGCGTCAGACTAGAAATAAAAATGAATTTTAGAGAATTGATTTTTGATTTACCTCCAACAGTGAAGCGT
>NC_091214.1:4239558-4274238 GCF_040958095.1 Procambarus clarkii | reverse complement strand
TGTGTAATGCTAGTATTGGTGGCCCGCTACACACATACGACACACACTGTGTAATGCTAGTATTGGTGGCCCGCTACACACACACGACACACTTGTGTAATGCTAGTATTGGTGGCCCGCTACACACACACACACACACGACACACTCTGTGTAATGCTAGTATTGGTGGCCCGCTACACACACACACGACACACACTGTGTAATGCTAGTATTGGTGGCCCGCTACACACACACGACACACACTCTGTGTAATGCTAGTATTGGTGGCCCGCTACACACACACACGACACACACTGTGTAATGCTAGTATTGGTGGCCCGCTACACACACACGACACACACTGTGTAATGCTAGTATTGGTGGCCCGCTACACACACACGACACACACTGTGTAATGCTAGTATTGGTGGCCCGCTACACACACACGACACACTCTGTGTAATGCTAGTATTGGTGGCCCGCTACACACACACACGACACACTCTGTGTAATGCTAGTATTGGTGGCCCGCTACACACACACACACGACACACTCTGTGTAATGCTAGTATTGGTGGCCCGCTACACACACACACGACACACTCTGTGTAATGCTAGTATTGGTGGCCCGCTACACACAAACACACGACACACTCTGTGTAATGCTAGTATTGGTGGCCCGCTACACACACACGACACACACTGTGTAATGCTAGTATTGGTGGCCCGCTACACACACACGACACACTGTGTAATGCTAGTATTGGTGGCCCGCTACACACACACACACGACACACTCTGTGTAATGCTAGTATTGGTGGCCCGCTACACACACACACACGACACACACTGTGTAATGCTAGTATTGGTGGCCCGCTACACACACACACACGACACACTCTGTGTAATGCTAGTATTGGCGGCCCGCTACACACACACGACACACTCTGTGTAATGCTAGTATTGGTGGCCCGCTACACACACACACGACACACACTGTGTAATGCTAGTATTGGTGGCCCGCTACACACACACGACACACTCTGTGTAATGCTAGTATTGGTGGCCCGCTACACACACACACACGACACACTCTGTGTAATGCTAGTATTGGTGGCCCGCTACACACACACGACACACTCTGTGTAATGCTAGTATTGGTGGCCCGCTACACACACACACACGACACTGTGTAATGCTAGTATTGGTGGCCCGCTACACACACACACACGACACACACTGTGTAATGCTAGTATTGGTGGCCCGCTACACACACACGACACACTCTGTGTAATGCTAGTATTGGTGGCCCGCTACACACACACACACGACACACTCTGTGTAATGCTAGTATTGGTGGCCCGCTACACACACACACACGACACACTCTGTGTAATGCTAGTATTGGTGGCCCGCTACACACACACGACACACTCTGTGTAATGCTAGTATTGGTGGCCCGCTCACACACACACACACACACACGACACACTCTGTGTAATGCTAGTATTGGTGGCCCGCTACACACACACGACACACACTGTGTAATGCTAGTATTGGTGGCCCGCTACACACACACACGACACACACTCTGTGTAATGCTAGTATTGGTGGCCCGCTACACACACACACACGACACACTCTGTGTAATGCTAGTATTGGTGGCCCGCTACACACACACGACACACTGTGTAATGCTAGTATTGGTGGCCCGCTACACACACACACACGACACACTCTGTGTAATGCTAGTATTGGTGGCCCGCTACACACACACGACACACTCTGTGTAATGCTAGTATTGGTGGCCCGCTACACACACACACACACACTGTGTAATGCTAGTATTGGTGGCCCGCTACACACACACACACACGACACACTCTGTGTAATGCTAGTATTGGTGGCCCGCTACACACACACACGACACACTCTGTGTAATGCTAGTATTGGTGGCCCGCTACACACACACACACGACACACTCTGTGTAATGCTAGTATTGGTGGCCCGCTACACACACACACGACACACTCTGTGTAATGCTAGTATTGGTGGCCCGCTACACACACACACGACACACTCTGTGTAATGCTAGTATTGGTGGCCCGCTACACACACACGACACACTCTGTGTAATGCTAGTATTGGTGGCCCGCTACACACACACACACGACACACTCTGTGTAATGCTAGTATTGGTGGCCCGCTACACACACACACGACACACTCTGTGTAATGCTAGTATTGGTGGCCCGCTACACACACACGACACACTCTGTGTAATGCTAGTATTGGTGGCCCGCTACACACACACACACGACACACACTGTGTAATGCTAGTATTGGTGGCCCGCTACACACACACACGACACACTCTGTGTAATGCTAGTATTGGTGGCCCGCTACACACACACACACGACACACACTGTGTAATGCTAGTATTGGTGGCCCGCTACACACACACACACGACACACTCTGTGTAATGCTAGTATTGGTGGCCCGCTACACACACAACGACACACTCTGTGTAATGCTAGTATTGGTGGCCCGCTACACACACACACACGACACACTCTGTGTAATGCTAGTATTGGTGGCCCGCTACACACACACACACGACACACTCTGTGTAATGCTAGTATTGGTGGCCCGCTACACACACACACGACACACTCTGTGTAATGCTAGTATTGGTGGCCCGCTACACACACACACACGACACACTCTGTGTAATGCTAGTATTGGTGGCCCGCTACACACACACACACACGACACACACTGTGTAATGCTAGTATTGGTGGCCCGCTACACACACACACACGACACACTCTGTGTAATGCTAGTATTGGTGGCCCGCTACACACACACACACGACACACACTGTGTAATGCTAGTATTGGTGGCCCGCTACACACACACACACGACACACTCTGTGTAATGCTAGTATGGTGGCCCGCTACACACACACGACACACTCTGTGTAATGCTAGTATTGGTGGCCCGCTACACACCCACACACACACTCTGTGTAATGCTAGTATTGGTGGCCCGCTACACACACACACACGACACACACTGTGTAATGCTAGTATTGGTGGCCCGCTACACACACACGACACACTCTGTGTAATGCTAGTATTGGTGGCCCGCTACACACACAACACGACACACCTGTGTAATGCTAGTATTGGTGGCCCGCTACACACACACACACTCGACACACACTTGTGTAATGCTTAGTATTGGTGGCCCGCTACACACACCACACACGACACACTCTGTGTAATGCTAGTATTGGTGGCCCGCTACCACACCACACGACACACTCTGTGTAATGCTAGTATTGGTGGCCCGCTACACACACACCACCCGACCACACACTGTGTAATGCTAGTATTGGTGGCCCGCTACACACACACACAACAACACACTACTGTGTAATGCTAGTATTGGTGGCCCGCCTACACACACTACGACACACACTGTGTAATGCTAGTATTGGTGGCCCGCTACACACACACGACACACACTGTGTAATGCTAGTATTGGTGGCCCGCTACACACACACACACACACGACACACTCTGTGTAATGCTAGTATTGGTGGCCCGCTACACACACACACACGACACACACTGTGTAATGCTAGTATTGGTGGCCCGCTACACACACACACGACACACACTGTGTAATGCTAGTATTGGTCGGCCCGCTACACACACACGACACCACACTTGTGTAATGCTAGTATTGGTGGCCCGCTACACACACACACACGACACACACTGTGTAATGCTAGTATTGGTGGCCCGCTACACACACACGACACAACACTGTGTAATGCTAGTATTGGTGGCCCGCCTACACACACACGACACACTCTGTGTAATGCTAGTATTGGGTCGGCCCGCTAACACACACACACACGACACACTCTGTGTAATGCTAGTATTGGTGGCCCGCTACACACACACACACGACACACTCTGTGTAATGCTAGTATTGGTGGCCCGCTACACACACACACACGACACACTCTGTGTAATGCTAGTATTGGTGGCCCGCTACACACACACACGACACACTCTGTGTAATGCTAGTATTGGTGGCCCGCTACACACACACGACACACACTGTGTAATGCTAGTATTGGTGGCCCGCTACACACACACACGACACACTCTGTGTAATGCTAGTATTGGTGGCCCGCTACACACACACACGACACACTCTGTGTAATGCTAGTATTGGTGGCCCGCTACACACACACACACGACACACACTGTGTAATGCTAGTATTGGTGGCCCGCTACACACACACACGACACACTCTGTGTAATGCTAGTATTGGTGGCCCGCTACACACACACGACCGACACACTCTGTGTAATGCTAGTATTGGTGGCCCGCTACACACACACACGACACACTCTGTGTAATGCTAGTATTGGTGGCCCGCTACACACACACGAAACACTCTGTGTAATGCTAGTATTGGTGGCCCGCTACAAACACACACACGACACACTCTGTGTAATAGCCTAGTATTGGTGGCCCCCGCTACACTACACACACACGACACACTCTGTAGTAATGCTAGTATGGTGGCCCGCCTACACACACACACACGACACACTCTGTGTAATGCTAGTATTGGTGGCCCGCTACACACACACGACACACTCTGTGTAATGCCTAGTATTGGTGGCCCGCTACACCCACACACGACACACTCTGTGTAATGCTAGTATTGGTGGCCCGCTACACACACACACACGACACACACTTGTGTAATGCTAGTATTGGTGGCCCGCTACACACACACGACACACTCTGTGTAATGCTAGTATTGGTGCCCGCTACACACAACACACACGACACACACTGTGTAATTGCTAGTATTGGTGGCCCGCTACACACACACACACGACACACTCTGTGTAATGCTAGTATTGGTGGCCCGCTACACACACACACACACACTGTGTAATGCTAGTATTGGTGGCCCGCTACACACACACACGACACACTCTGTGTAATGCTAGTATTGGTGGCCCGCTACACACACACACACGACACACTCTGTGTAATGCTAGTATTGGTGGCCCGCTACACACACACACACGACACACTCTGTGTAATGCTAGTATTGGTGGCCCGCTACACACACACACACGACACACACTGTGTAATGCTAGTATTGGTGGCCCGCTACACACACACACGACACACTCTGTGTAATGCTAGTATTGGTGGCCCGCTACACACACACACGACACACTCTGTGTAATGCTAGTATTGGTGGCCCGCTACACACACACACGACACACTCTGTGTAATGCTAGTATTGGTGGCCCGCTACACACACACACACGACACACTCTGTGTAATGCTAGTATTGGTGGCCCGCTACACACACACACGACACACTCTGTGTAATGCTAGTATTGGTGGCCCGCTACACACACACACGACACACTCCTGTGTAATGCTAGTATTGGTGGCCCGCTACACACTACACACACACGACACACTCTGTGTAATGCTAGTATTGGTGGCCCGCTACACACACACACACACACTCTGTGTAATGCTAGTATTGGTGGCCCGCTACACACACACACGACACACTGTGTAATGCTAGTATTGGTGGCCCGCTACACACACACACGACACACACTGTGTAATGCTAGTATTGGTGGCCCGCTACACACACACACGACACACTCTGTGTAATGCTAGTATTGGTGGCCCGCTACACACACACACACGACACACTCTGTGTAATGCTAGTATTGGTGGCCCGCTACACACACACACGACACACTCTGTGTAATGCTAGTATTGGTGGCCCGCTACACACACACACACACACTGTGTAATGCTAGTATTGGTGGCCCGCTACACACAACACACACACTGTGTAATGCTAGTATTGGTGGCCCGCTACACACACACGACACACACTGTGTAATGCTAGTATTGGTGGCCCGCTACACACACACACACGACACACTCTGTGTAATGCTAGTATTGGTGGCCCGCTACACACACACACGACACACTGTGTAATGCTAGTATTGGTGGCCCGCTACACACACACGACACACACTGTGTAATGCTAGTATTGGTGGCCCGCTACACACACACGACACACACTGTGTAATGCTAGTATTGGTGGCCCGCTACACACACACACACACACACTGTGTAATGCTAGTATTGGTGGCCCGCTACACACACACACGACACACACTGTGTAATGCTAGTATTGGTGGCCCGCTACACACACACACACGACACACTCTGTGTAATGCTAGTATTGGTGGCCCGCTACACACACACACGACACACTCTGTGTAATGCTAGTATTGGTGGCCCGCTACACACACACGACGACACACTGTGTAATGCTAGTATTGGTGGCCCGCTACACACACACGACACACTCTGTGTAATGCTAGTATTGGTGGCCCGCTTCACACACACACACACCACACTCTGATGTAATGCTAGTATGGTGGCCCGCTAACACACACCACGACACACTCTGTGTAATGCTAGTATTGGTGCGCCCGCCACTACACACACACACGACACACTCTGTGTAATGCTAGTATTGGTGGCCCGCTACACACACACACACGACACACTCTGTGTAATGCTAGTATTGGTGGCCCGCTACACACACACACACACACACACTGTGTAATGCTAGTATTGGTGGCCCGCTACACACACACACACACACACACTCTGTGTAATGCTAGTATTGGTGGCCCGCTACACACACACGACACACACTGTGTGTAATGCTAGTATTGGTGGCCCGCTACACACACACACGACACACTCTGTGTAATGCTAGTATTGGTGGCCCGCTACACACACACACGACACACACTGTGTAATGCTAGTATTGGTGGCCCGCTACACACACACACTGTGTAATGCTAGTATTGGTGGCCCGCTACACACACACGACACACTCTGTGTAATGCTAGTATTGGTGGCCCGCTACACACACACACACACACACTCTGTGTAATGCTAGTATTGGTGGCCCGCTACACACACACACGACACACTCTGTGTAATGCTAGTATTGGTGGCCCGCTACACACACACACACGACACACTCTGTGTAATGCTAGTATTGGTGGCCCGCTACACACACACACGACACACTCTGTGTAATGCTAGTATTGGTGGCCCGCTACACACACACACACACTCTGTGTAATGCTAGTATTGGTGGCCCGCTACACACACACACGACACACTCTGTGTAATGCTAGTATTGGTGGCCCGCTACACACACACGACACACTCTGTGTAATGCTAGTATTGGTGGCCCGCTACACACACACACACACACACTGTGTAATGCTAGTATTGGTGGCCCGCTACACACACACACACGACACACTCTGTGTAATGCTAGTATTGGTGGCCCGCTACACACACACACACACGACACACATGTGTAATGCTAGTATTGGTGGCCCGCTACACACACCACACGACACATCTGTGTAATGCTAGTATTGGTGGCCCGCTACACACCACACACGACACAAATCTGTGTAATGCTAGTATTGGTGGCCCGCTACACACCACGACACACTCTGTGTAATGCTAGTATTGGTGGCCCGCTACACAACACACACACGACACACACTGTGTAATGCTAGTATTGGTGGCCCGCTACACACACACACGACACACTCTGTGTATGCTAGTATTGGTGGCCCGCTACACACACACACACGACACACACTCTGTGTAATGCTAGTATTGGTGGCCCGCTACCACACACACGACAACTCTGTGTAATGCTAGTATTGGTGGCCCGCCTACACACACACACACGACACACATCTGTGTAATGCTAGTATTGGTGGCCCGCTACACACACAACACAACGACACACTCTGTGTAATGCTAGTATTGGTGGCCCGCTACACACACACACACGACACACCCTGTGTAATGCTAGTATTGGTGGCCCGCTCACAACACACACGACACACTCTGTGTAATGCTAGTATTGGGTGCCCGCTGACACACACACGACCGACACACTCTGTGTAATGCTAGTATTGGTGGGCCCGCTACACACACACAGCACACACTCTGTGTAATGCTAGTATTGGTGGCCCGCTACACACACACACACGACACACTCTGTGTAATGCTAGTATTGGTGGCCCGCTACACACACACACACGACACACACTGTGTAATGCTAGTATTGGTGGCCGCTACACCACAACACACGACACACTCTGTGTAATGCTAGTATTGTGGCCCGCTAAACACACACACACGACACACATCTGTGTAATGCTAGTATTGGTGGCCGCTACACACCACACACGACACACTTCTGTGTAATGCTAGTATTGGTGGCCCGCTACACACACACGACACACTCTGTGTAATGCTAGTATTGGTGGCCCGCTACACACACACGACACACATCTGTGTAATGCTAGTATTGGTGGCCCGCTACACACACACACACGACACACACTGTGTAATGCTAGTATTGGTGGCCCGCTACACACACACACGACACACCTGTGTAATGCTAGTATTGGTGGCCCGCTAACACACACACACGACACACTCTGTGTAATGCTAGTATTGGTGGCCCGCTACACACACGCACACGACACACTCTGTGCAATGCTAGTATTGGTGGCCCGCTACACACACACGACACACACTGTGTAATGCTAGTATTAGTGGCCCGCTACACACACACACACGACACACTCTGTGTAATGCTAGTATTGGTGGCCCGCTACACACACACACACGACACACTCTGTGTAATGCTAGTATTGGTGGCCCGCTACACACACACACACGACACACTCTGTGTAATGCTAGTATTGGTGGCCCGCTACACACACACGACACACATCTGTGTAATGCTAGTATTGGTGGCCCGCTACACACACACGACACACACTGTGTAATGCTAGTATTGGTGGCCCGCTACACACACACACACGACACACTCTGTGTAATGCTAGTATTGGTGGCCCGCTACACACACACACACGACACACACTGTGTAATGCTAGTATTGGTGGCCCGCTACACACACACGACACACACTGTGTAATGCTAGTATTGGTGGCCCGCTACACACACACCACGACACACACTGTGTAATGCTAGTATTGGTGGCCCGCTACACACACACACACGACACACACTGTGTAATGCTAGTATTGGTGGCCCGCTACACACACACACGACACACACTGTGTAATGCTAGTATTGGTGGCCCGCTACACACACACACGACACACTCTGTGTAATGCTAGTATTGGTGGCCCGCTACACACACACACACGACACACTCTGTGTAATGCTAGTATTGGTGGCCCGCTACACACACACACACGACACACTCTGTGTAATGCTAGTATTGGTGGCCCGCTACACACACACACACGACACACTCTGTGTAATGCTAGTATTGGTGGCCCGCTACACACACACACACGACACACACTGTGTAATGCTAGTATTGGTGGCCCGCTACACACACACACACGACACACTCTGTGTAATGCTAGTATTGGTGGCCCGCTACACACACACACGACACCACTCTGTGTAATGCTAGTATTGGTGGCCCGCTACACACACACACGACACACCTGTGTAATGCTAGTATTGGTGGCCCGCTACACCACACACACGACACACACTGTGTAATGCTAGTATTGGTGGCCCGCTACACACGACACCACGACACACACTGTGTAATGCTAGTATTGGTGGCCCGCTACACACACACACACGACACACTTCTGTGTAATGCTAGTATTGGTGGCCCGCTCACACACAACACACGACACACTCTGTGTAATGCTAGTATTGGTGGCACCGCTACACACACACGACACACACTGTGTAATCTAGTATTGGTGGCCCGCTACACACACACACACGACACACTCTGTGTAATGCTAGTATTGGTGGCCCGCTACACACACACACACTACACACTCTGTGTAATGCTAGTATTGGTGGCCCGCTACACACACACGACACACTCTGTGTAATGCTAGTATTGGTGGCCCGCTACACACACACACACGACACACTCTGTGTAATGCTAGTATTGGTGGCCCGCTACACAACACACACGACACACTCTGTGTAATGCTAGTATTGGTGGCCCGCTACACACACACACGACACACTCTGTGTAATGCTAGTATTGGTGGCCCGCTACACACACACACACGACACACTCTGTGTAATGCTAGTATTGGTGGCCCGCTACACACACACACCGACACACTCTGTGTAATGCTAGTATTGGTGGCCCGCTACACACACACGACACACTCTGTGTAATGCTAGTATTGGTGGCCCGCTACACACACACACACGACACACATTGTGTAATGCTAGTATTGGTGGCCCGCTACACACACACACACGACACACTCTGTGTAATGCTAGTATTGGTGGCCCGCTACACACACAACACACGACACACATCTGTGTAATGCTAGTATTGGTGGCCCGCCTACACACACACACACGGACACACTCTGTGTAATGCTAGTATTGGTGGCCCGCCTACACACACCACACGACACACTCTGTGTAATGCTAGTATTGGTGGCCCGCTACACACACACGACACACTCTGTGTAATGCTAGTATTGGTGGCCCGCTACACACACACACACGACACACATTGTGTAATGCTAGTATTGGTGGCCCGCTACACACACACACACGACACACTCTGTGTAATGCTAGTATTGGTGGGCCCGCTACACACACACAACACGACACACTCTGTGTAATGCTAGTATTGGTGGCCCGCTACACACACACACACGACACACTCTGTGTAATGCTAGTATTGGTGGCCCGCTACACACACACACGACACACTCTGTGTAATGCTAGTATTGGTGGCCCGCTACACACACACACGACACACTCTGTGTAATGCTAGTATTGGTGGCCCGCTACACACACACACGACACACTCTGTGTAATGCTAGTATTGGTGGCCCGCTACACACACACACACGACCACACTCTGTGTAATGCTAGTATTGGTGGCCCGCTACACACACACACACGACACACACTGTGTAATGCTAGTATTGGTGGCCCGCTACACACACACGACACACTCTGTGTAATGCTAGTACTTGGTGGCCCGCTACACACACCCGACACACTCTGTGTAATGCTAGTATTGGTGGGCCCGCTACACACACACGACCACGACACTCTGTGTAATTGCTAGTATTGGTGGCCCGCTACACACACACACACGACACACTCTGTGTAATGCTAGTATTGGTGGCCCGCTACACACACACACACGACACACACTGTGTAATGCTAGTATGGTGGCCCGCTACACACACACGACACACTCTGTGTAATGCTAGTATTGGTGGCCCGCTACACACACACAGCACACACACACTGTGTAATGCTAGTATTGGTGGCCCGCTACCACACACACACGACACACATCTGTGTAATGCTAGTATTGGTGGCCCGCTACACACACACACGACACACTCTGTGTAATGCTAGTATTGGTGGCCCGCTACACACACACACACGACACACACTGTGTAATGCTAGTATTGGTGGCCCGCTACACACACACCACGACACACTCTGTGTAATGCTAGTATTGGTGGCCCGCTACACACACACACGACACACTCTGTGTAATGCTAGTATTGGTGGCCCGCTACACACACACACACGACACACACTGTGTAATGCTAGTATTGGTGGCCCGCTACACACACACACACGACACACTCTGTGTAATGCTAGTATTGGTGGCCCGCTACACACACACACACGACACACTCTGTGTAATGCTAGTATTGGTGGCCCGCTACACACACACACACGACACACTCTGTGTAATGCTAGTATTGGTGGCCCGCTACACACACACACGACACACTCTGTGTAATGCTAGTATTGGTGGCCCGCTACACACACACACACGACACACATCTGTGTAATGCTAGTATTGGTGGCCCGCTACACACACACGACACACACTGTGTAATGCTAGTATTGGTGGCCCGCTACACACACACACACGACACACACTGTGTAATGCTAGTATTGGTGGCCCGCTACACACACACACACGACACACTCTGTGTAATGCTAGTATTGGTGGCCCGCCTACACACACACACACGACACACTCTGTGTAATGCTAGTATTGGTGGCCCGCTACACACACACACACGACACACTCTGTGTAATGCTAGTATTGGTGGCCCGCTACACACACACGACACACCTGTGTAATGCTAGTATTGGTGGCCCGCTACAACACACACACGACACACACTGTGTAATGCTAGTATTGGTGGCCCGCTACACACACACACACGACACACACTGTGTAATGCTAGTATGGTGGCCCGCTACACACACCACACGACACACTCTGTGTAATGCTAGTATTGGTGGCCCGCTACACACACACACACACGACACACACTGTGTAATGCTAGTATTGGTGGCCCGCTACACACACACACACGACACACTCTGTGTAATGCTAGTATTGGTGAATCGCTACACACACACACGACACACTCTGTGTAATGCTAGTATTGGTGGCCCGCTTCACACACACACACGACACACTCTGTGTAATGCTAGTATTGGTGGCCCGCTACACACACACACACGGACACACTCTGTGTAATGCTAGTATTGGTGGCCCGCTACACACAAACGACACACTCTGTGTAATGCTAGTATTGGTGGCCCGCTACACACACACACACGACACACTCTGTGTAATGCTAGTATTGGTGGTCCTGCTACACACACACACACGACACACACTGTGTAATGCTAGTATTGGTGGCCCGCTACACACACACACACGACACACTCTGTGTAATGCTAGTAATTGGTGGCCCGCTACACACACACACACACGACACACACTGTGTAATGCTAGTATTGGTGGCCCGCTACACACACACACACGACACACTCTGTGTAATGCTAGTATTGGTGGCCCGCTACACACAACATACGACACACTCTGTGTAATGCTAGTATTGGTGGCCCGCTACACACACACACCACGACACACTCTGTGTAATGCTAGTATTGGTGGCCCGCTACACACACACACACGACACACTCTGTGTAATGCTAGTATTGGTGGCCCGCTACACACACACGACACACTCTGTGTAATGCTAGTATTGGTGGCCCGCTACACACACACGACACACTCCTGTGTAATGCTAGTATTGGTGGCCCGCTACACACACACACACGACACACTCTGTGTAATGCTAGTATTGTTGGCTCCGCTACACACACACGACACACTCTGTGTAATGCTAGTATGGTGGCCCGCTACACACACACACACGACACACACTGTGTAATGCTAGTATTGGTGGCCCGCTACACACACACACACGACCACACACTGTGTAATGCTAGTATTGGTGGCCCGCTACACACACACACACGACACACTCTGTGTAATGCTAGTATTGGTGGCCTGCTACACACACACACACACGACACACACTGTGTAATGCTAGTATGGTGGCCCGCTACACACACACACACGACACACTCTGTGTAATGCTAGAATTGGTGGCCCGCTACACACACACACACGACACACTCTGTGTAATGCTAGTATTGGTGGCCCGCTACACACACACACACGACACACTGTGTAATGCTAGTATTGGTGGCCCGCTACACACACATGACACACTCTGTGTAATGCTAGTATTGGTGGCCCGCTACACACACACACACGACACACACTGTGTAATGCTAGTATTGGTGGCCCGCTACACACACACACGACACACACTGTGTAATGCTAGTATTGGTGGCCCGCTACACACACACACACGACACACACTTTGTAATGCTAGTATTGGTGGCCCGCTACACACACACACACGACACACTCTGTGTAATGCTAGTATTGGTGGCCCGCTACACACACACACACGACACACACTGTGTAATGCTAGTATTAGTGGCCCGCTACACACACACACACGACACACTCTGTGTAATGCTAGTATTGGTGGCCCGCTACACACACACGACACACTCTGTGTAATGCTAGTATTGGTGGCCCGCTACACACACACGACACACACTGTGTAATGCTAGTATTGGTGGCCCGCTACACACACACACGACACACACTGTGTAATGCTAGTATTGGTGGCCCGCTACACACACACACACACGACACACACTGTGTAATGCTAGTATTGGTGGCCCGCTACACACACGCACACGACACACTCTGTGTAATGCTAGTATTGGTGGCCCGCTACACACACACACACGACACACTCTGTGTAATGCTAGTATTGGTGGCCCGCTACACACACACACGACACACTCTGTGTAATGCTAGTATTGGTGGCCCGCTTCAAACACACACACGACACACTCTGTGTAATGCTAGTATTGGTGGCCCGCTACACACACACACACGACACACTCTGTGTAATGCTAGTATTGGTGGCCCGCTACACACAAACGACACACTCTGTGTAATGCTAGTATTGGTGGCCCGCTACACACACACGACACACTCTGTGTAATGCTAGTATTGGTGGCCTGCTACACACACACACACGACACACACTGTGTAATGCTAGTATTGGTGGCCCGCTACACACACACACACGACACACTCTGTGTAATGCTAGAATTGGTGGCCCGCTACACACACACACACGACACACACTGTGTAATGCTAGTATTGGTGGCCCGCTACACACACACACACGACACACTCTGTGTAATGCTAGTATTGGTGGCCCGCTACACACACATACGACACACTCTGTGTAATGCTAGTATTGGTGGCCCGCTACACACACACACACGACACACTCTGTGTAATGCTAGTATTGGTGGCCCGCTACACACACACACACGACACACTCTGTGTAATGCTAGTATTGGTGGCCCGCTACACACACACGACACACTCTGTGTAATGCTAGTATTGGTGGCCCGCTACACACACACGACACACTCTGTGTAATGCTAGTATTGGTGGCCCGCTACACACACACACACGACACACACTGTGTAATGCTAGTATTGGTGGCCCGCTACACACACACACGACACACTCTGTGTAATGCTAGTATTGGTGGCCCGCTACACACACACACACGACACACTCTGTGTAATGCTAGTATTGGTGGCCCGCTACACACACACACACACGACACACTCTGTGTAATGCTAGTATTGGTGGCCCGCTACACACACACGACACACTCTGTGTAATGCAAGTATTGGTGGCCCGCTACACACACACACACGACACACACTGTGTAATGCTAGTATTGGTGGCCCGCTACACACACACACACACGACACACACTGTGTAATGCTAGTATTGGTGGCCCGCTACACACACACACACACGACACACACTGTGTAATGCTAGTATTGGTGGCCCGCTACACACACACACACGACACACTCTGTGTAATGCTAGTATTGGTGGCCCGCTACACACACACGACACACACTGTGTAATGCTAGTATTGGTGGCCCGCTACACACACACACACGACACACTGTGCAATGCTCGTATTGGTGGCCCGCTACACACACACACATGACACACACTGTGTAATGCTAGTATTGGTGGCCCGCTACACACACACCCACGACACACACTGTGTAATGCTAGTATTGGTGGCCCGCTACACACACACGACACACTCTGTGTAATGCTAGTATTGGTGGCCCGCTACACACACACACACGACACACTCTGTGTAATGCTAGTATTGGTGGCCCGCTACACACACACACACGACACACTCTGTGTAACGCTAGTATTGGTGGCCCGCTACACACACACACACGACACACACTGTGTAATGCTGGTATTGGTGGCCCGCTACACACACACACGACACACACTGTGTAAGCTAGTATTGGTGGCCCGCTACACACACACGACACACACTGTGTAATGCTAGTATTGGTGGCCCGCTACACACACACACACGACACACTCTGTGGTATGCTAGTATTGGTGGCCCGCTACACACAAACACACGACACACACTGTGTAATGCTAGTATTGGTGGCCCGCTACACACACACGACACACACTGTGTAATGCTAGTATTGGTGGCCCGCTACACACACACACGACACACACTGTGTAATGCTAGTATTGGTGGCCCGCTACACACACACGACACACACTGTGTAATGCTAGTATTGGTGGCCCGCTACACACACACGACACACTCTGTGTAATGCTAGTATTGGTGGCCCGCTACACACACACACACGACACACTCTGTGTAATGCTAGTATTGGTGGCCCGCTACACACACACGACACACACTGTGTAATGCTAGTATTGGTGGCCCGCTACACACACACGACACACACTGTGTAATGTTAGTATTGGTGGCCCGCTACACACACACGATACACACTGTAATGCTAGTATTGGTGGCCCGCTACACACACACGACACTGTGACCGAGTTCCCCCCCTTATAATTCTCCCACGCCTGCAGTAAGAGTCATGTCTACTTTTCCCAAGCGTTCTCTACGTTGCAGGCTACAATTCGATATATGGGAGAGAGTGAAGTGTTCTTGGAGAGCCGAGAAATTTGTGAAATAGTAATGTTTTGGCCTGTGGTTTAGGCCCTTTAGGGAGCCAAGATGGCGCTTGCCTCTCTGATCTCCCGCCAAAAACCGTGTGACGTCAGTGGCACCGGATTGGTCACCGACAGCAATGTGGCACCGGGAGCCAATGAAAACTTCCTGTAGCAAAAGTGACGTCACGAAGGAAGGGGGTCCAGCCCGCGCGCCGAGCTGGCGCCATCAGTCAGACACGACACGTCATAGAGGTCGGACGTGCGACGGATGGTCCTGTCAGTTGGACAGTTATTCCCGCTCCCGTGGATTTACGCGTCACCGGAAGTCCTCCAGTACTCTGAGAAGTCTTCCCTAGTTCATGTGTTGAACCAGAAGAGGGAATTGACGGTTATTTGAGCAACAAGTGCTCCAGTCAGGTACTGTGCCAGTAGTAGTGAAGCCGTGCAGTGACGTGTGTGGCGTCTGTGGCAATTCACCAGTTCGTGACAGCGTAGTGGCAGACAGAGCCACTGGGTAGCTGAGGAAGAGAGGACTATTTGGGGAAACCGGACGACTGTAGCTGAGACGTAGGCGACAGCCGTTGCTGGGAGAAGACGACTGCCAGGAGACCGAGTCCAACCTTCAAGAAGTCAAGAAGGAGGACGGACCTGCAGTGAGGAGGCACGGAGACGACGCGCTAAACGGTGGGACGACGAGAGGCTCTGGTAGGACACGACGACGTGTAGTGTGGGGGCGTTCCCGACACGAGGACCAGGAGCTACATCTCGACTCTCATCGGAGGATAGGGTGAAGTAGGTGTTTCTAGTTCCCTCCCCATTCCCCTTTAGTTAGCTATATTATTGGGCTATATTATCTAGCCTGAGGATTTTATATGTCGTGAGCAAGTCTCACCCATGTCACGATAAAGCACCAGTGTGCTAGACAGTACTATCAAGAGTACTTGTAATATTCATGTTGATTATTGGTGTGTACAGGCACCAGGAACCAGTGATAAATTTACTGTGTTGTGTATATCTTTCTATAGATTTTGATATGAACATATAGTGGTAAATTATATATAATATTATGCCAGTATGTGGAGGTTAGGCTATGTGCCCAGAAACTATTTATTTTCCATGTATTGATGATTGATTTATATACCATATATATGTCTATGTTCATTCAGTGAATAATCATTTGTGAGTACAGTGAATTATTGCGTTATCGCCCACGAGAGAAAGTACTGAAAACTCCAGTGTTAATAGTTCTTAATATATTGCTGAGTGAAGAACAATGTAAAGCCATTACAGTGAATCATTATAGCATTGATTGTAGAAAAGACTGTTTGAGCCTGAGTACAGTGTAACTAAGTAATTCGGTTTATTTGTGCCAATATCGAGTGTGCGAGTTTCTAGGAATATTGGAGAATTTAAAGAAACAGCGCGCGTGAATCTAGAAAACAAGCAAATTTCGCGCGGAGAGACCAGTGCGATCAGCTGTTCTTGACACGTGATGAGGAGGGGAGAATGTTGCCCTCTAGTGATCGCATACTAACCGTGGGAATTATCGGCCGCGTCAGGATCAGTTGATTTATTAATTATTGTTTGGCCTGTGTGACATCTTTCATACATTTTAAGTAAAATACAAAACTATCTTTGTGTTTATATCATCCCCTCCATTGATCTTGTGGCTATATTATACCGGTAAACATAGTGTGATAACAATAAGTACCTGCCTGATTCCTGATCTTCTGAGTGTGACCTTGCCAAGGCTACCACTGATCCCACCAGTCCACTGATGGTGTTACTGGCCACCTAAAAACACCAGTTGGCGACCTTGTGATTAACCGTAGAGCCCTATTGTTGGGGAGGGCACACGACAGTCGATGTGATCGAGTCGTGTTCTCACTCTTTCTTAATAAGAGGCCGTTAAGATTGACTGGGAGACTCTCCTGGCGTGCAGTGGCGCCGTGAGGATCGAGGAAAGACCCGCAGGGCTACGGTGAGTGACTTTGAGCATAACTATTGCTTACCCCAGAGTAAGGGTAGAGAATAATAGAGAGGTGAAACCCCAACATTGGCGACCTCGCCAGGATCTCGATCGAAGTAAAGGTTGCAGTGGTGGTACTTGGCAGTGGTGTTAGAGATCAGGCGCAGGTTATCACTCATAGCACAAGATGGAGGGTGATAATGTAACCAGGTTTATTGACTCTAGAGACGAACAGGTGCTGGAAGAGTGCACCAAGGCACAGTTACAGGCTATAGCGGATCATTTCGGAATAAAGCTGAAATCTGCCAGAGTTGGTGAAAGAAGGCTAGAGATAATGGCTCAGCTCAAGGCTCGAGACGAAGCTTTGGGGGAGGAACGGCCCCAAACACCTGCCAGTGAGGGTGAACACCTGAGTATTGGTGGAAGCAGCAGGGGATCCAGCGGCAGCAGGCACAGCATTAAGCTGGAAATAATGAAGCTGCAGCTGGAAGCACAGCAGCGCAAAGAAGAGCGAGAAGCAGAAGCGCAGCTGAGGAGAGAGGAAGCACAGCAGCGCAAGGAAGAGCGAGAAGCACAGCAGCGCGAAGAAGAGCGAGAAGCATAACAGCGCAAAGAAGAGCAAGAGCGAGAAGCACAGATGAAGCGTGTGGAGCGAGAAGCACAGATGCAGCGTGAGGAACGAGAAGCACAGCTGCGCCGGGAAGAACGAGAGCGAGAAGCAGAAGCACAGCTGCGCCGGGAAGAACGAGAGCGAGAAGCAGAAGCACAGATGAAGCGTGAGGATCGAGAAGCACAGATGCAGCGTGAGGAACGAGAAGCACAGCTGCGCCGGGAAGAACGAGAGCGAGAAGCAGAAGCACAGCTGAAGCGTGAGGAACGAGAAGCACAGATACGCCGGGAAGAGCAAGAGCGAGAAGCACAGCTACGCAGGGAAGAACGAGAGCAAGAAGTTAGGCTGAGACAAATGGAAATAGAAGCCAACTAGGAGGTGGAGCTGAAGCGAGCTGAACTGGGACTAGGTGCCCCTGCCCCGCCACAGGAAGACCGACGAGTGAGGGAACGAGACCTGCCGGTCTTTGTGCCTAGTGAAGGCGAAAGTTTCTTCGATCACTTTGAGAGAGTTGCTGCTATGAAGAGGTGGCCGAGGGCGGAGTGGGCGGAGTTGGTCCAAGGGAGGCTCACAGGTGAAGCTCGTGAAGCCTTCACTATGCTCGACTTCCAAGAATGCACTAACTACGATGCGGTAAAACGAGCTGTGCTCCGTTCCTTTAAGCTCACGCCAGAGTGTTACAGAAAGAGGTTTAGAGAATGTACCCGGTTGCCAGGAAAATCGTATGCGGAGACGGCGAGGGACATAGAAAGAAAGCTCCTTAAGTGGCTGGACTCTGAAGAAGCAAGGTCGGTCGAAGAGGTCAAGGAACTAATGGCCATGGAAAAGTTTATGTCCGTGCTCTCTCCTGAGATCAGGATGAGGGTAAAGGAGGCGGACATAAAGGACCTGAGGGCCGCAGCCGACCGAGCCGACATGTTAGAAGAAGCCCTACGCCCACGCCGAGAGGGACAGCACCGACCACCCGCATACGTCGGAAACGATAGGAATTATAGGAGGACGGATGGATGGAGGACAGGAACGAGTTCTCCCAAATCCCACCTCTCAAGTTGGAACACCCGAGGATCAAAAGGTGCTGTAGAACCGATCAAGGAGAGCCAAGATGAGAGCCCGGACGTTGTTACTGCAACGAAGGAAACGACAAGTGAGGCGGGAAAGACACAGGGTGTGACGGTCTCTGGAGGCAGTGCTAAGGCGAGCGGTGGCGGATGGTCTCCGCCGAGGGGCCGCTGCTACAACTGCGGAATACCCGGACACGTCGCGCGGGAATGCAGACGCCCTAAGCAGCGGGGACATGTTGCTTTAGTGATGTTCGAGGACCAGAGGGCCGAGGGAGTGCGGGATGAACCCGTGCTGAATGGGGAGAAGAAAGTTCACCCATTCATGTGTCAAGGAACCGTAAGGATGGGGGTCGCAGACCCCATCCCCGTGAAGATGCTAAGAGACACCGGGGCTGACTTTACCCTGGTAAGTGAAACCCTGTTCCCCGAGGGTTACGAAAGTACCAGTGTGGGGGTGGCACGGGTGGCCACTGTGGGAGGCCCAGTGAGGATGCCCCTACACCAGGTAACTTTAAATTCCGATTATGGCTGCCAGACCCTAGTGGTGGGAGTCTGTACATCAATGCCCAAAATGGAAGCACAGGTCATCTTGGGGAATGACGCGCGTGGAGGATATGTCCTCCCGCATCTCGTGAAGGGCGAAGAGTGCACAGAACAATACAAGAAGACAGGTGAAGAGTTGAACGCCTGTGGGGACGAGAAGGGAATCGCACTGGTGGCGATCCCAGTTTGTACTGTGACACCGAGACAACGCGAAGAACCAGGAGGTTGTGGATCTGATGGGGCTGAGGAGTCGACTGACAGCCTGGGAACAGATCACCTCTACGTAGGACCCAGAGAACGAGTGGAGGGCGAAGGTAGCCCGAATGGTGAGTTGCAGGTGACCCTCACCAGTTCTCCAGGGGTAAACCGCACTCGTCTCGGAGAGTTACAGCAGGGGGAGTTCCCCGAATTGGTTAGTAAGGCCGAAGGAGGACGTGTGGGTCCTGAGAAGGCTTACTTTCCATTTATATATATTATATATGCCATGCTATTCATGATGAAGGAACGATGGACACCAGAAGCGACCGTGAGAACGGTGAATAAATATGTCCAAAAGTTCAAAGAACGTCTCACTAGAGCGCAGAAACTGGCTAGGAAACTCCTGAAGAAGGCGCAACGTAAGATGTCGGAGTGGTGCGACAGGAGAGCTGCGTAGAGGGATTTTCAGGCCGGATCACAAGTAATAGTTGTGCTGCCAGGTAAAGGTAGAGTGACCAAGTCGCGGTTCAAGAGACCCTACCGAGTGCTGCGACGGTTTGGTCCAGTGTCGTACGAGATTGGGAAGCCGGATGGACCCCGAAAGAAACAGGTGTGTCACGCAGACCGCCTAAGACCTTTCTTCAATGTGGAAGGAAGAGCCGCCAAGCAGGACGGAACGGATACCCGAGAAACCCAGCGGACGACGGGTCTGAGTGTACCGAGGGACCGAGAACTCCCGGAGGAGGAAAGTAAGTGGTCCAGGGCGGACGGCACCAGTCTCACCCGCACTGAGAGTCTGACAAGGATCGAGGTCAAGCACATCAAGGGGAAGGACGACGTAGTAGCGGACGCCATATCCCGCATCCACTAACCAGACATGACTCTTATTTTAAGGGGAGGGGTATGTGACGGAGTTCCCCCCCCCTTATAATTCTCCCACGCCTGCAGTAAGAGTCATGTCTACTTTTCCCAAGCGTTCTCTACGTTGCAGGCTACAATTCGATATATGGGAGAGAGTGAAGTGTTCTCGGAGAGCCGAGAAATTTGTGAAATAGTAATGTTTTGGCCTGTGGTTTAGGCCCTTTAGGGAGCCAAGATGGCGCTTGCCTCTCTGATCTCCCGCCAAAAACCGTGTGACGGCAGTGGCACCGGATTGGTCACCGACAGCAATGTGGCACCGGGAGCCAATGAAAACTTCCCGTAGCAAAAGTGACGTCATGAAGGAAGGGGGTCCAGCCCGCGCGCCGAGCTGGCGCCATCAGTCAGACACGACACGTCATAGAGGTCGGACGTGCGACGGATGGTCCTGTCAGTTGGACAGTTATTCCCGCTCCCGTGGATTTACGCGTCACCGGAAGTCCTCCAGTACTCTGAGAAGTCTTCCCTAGTTCATGTGTTGAACCAGAAGAGGGAATTGACGGTTATTTGAGCAACAAGTGCTCCTGTCAGGTACTGTGCCAGTAGCAGTGAAGCCGTGCAGTGACGTGTGTGGCGTCTGTGGCAATTCACCAGTTCGTGACAGCGTAGTGGCAGACAGAGCCACTGGGTAGCTGAGGAAGAGAGGACTATTTGGGGAAACCGGACGACTGTAGCTGAGACGTAGGCGACAGCCGTTGCTGGGAGAAGACGACGGCCAGGAGACCGACTCCAACCTTCAAGAAGTCAAGAAGGAGGACGGACCTGCAGTGAGGAGGCACGGAGACGACGCGCTAAACGGTGGGACGACGAGAGGCTCTAGTAGGACACGACGACGTGTAGTGTGGGGGCGTTCCCGACACGAGGACCAGGAGCTACATCTCGACTCTCATCGGAGGATAGGGTGAAGTAGGTGTTTCTAGTTCCCTCCCCATTCCCCTTTAGTTAGCTATATTATTCGGCTATATTATCTAGCCTGAAGATTTTATATGTCGTGAGCAAGTCTCACCCATGTCACGATAAAGCACCAGTGTGCTAGACAGTACTATCAAGAGTACTTGTAATATTCATGTTGATTATTGGTGTGTACAGGCACCAGGAACCAGTGATAAATTTACTGTGTTGTGTATATCTTTCTATAGATTTTGATATGAACATATAGTGGTAAATTATATATAATATTATGCCAGTATGTGGAGGTTAGGCTATGTGCCCAGAAACTATTTATTTTCCATGTATTGATGATTGATTTATATACCATATATATGTCTATGTTCATTCAGTGAATAATCATTTGTGAGTACAGTGAATTATTGCGTTATCGCCCACGAGAGAAAGTACTGAAAACTCCAGTGTTAATAGTTCTTAATATATTGCTGAGTGAAGAACAATGTAAAGCCATTACAGTGAATCATTATAGCATTGATTGTAGAAAAGACTGTTTGAGCCTGAGTACAGTGTAACTAAGTAATTCGGTTTATTTGTGCCAATATCGAGTGTGCGAGTTTCTAGGAATATTGGAGAATTTAAAGAAACAGCGCGCGTGAATCTAGAAAACAAGCAAATTTCGCGCGGAGAGACCAGTGCGATCAGCTGTTCTTGACACGTGATGAGGAGGGGAGAATGTTGCCCTCTAGTGATCGCATACTAACCGGTGGAATTATCGGCCGCGTCAGGATCAGTTGATTTATTAATTATTGTTTGGCCTTTGTGACATCTTTCATACATTTTAAGTAAAATACAAAACTATCTTTGTGTTTATATCATCCCCTCCATTGATCTTGTGGCTATATTATACCGGTAAACATAGTGTGATAACAATAAGTACCTGCCTGATTCCTGATCTTCTGAGTGTGACCTTGCCAAGGCTACCACTGATCCCACCAGTCCACTGATGGTGTTACTGGCCACCTAAAAACACCAGTTGCCGACCTTGTGATTAACCGTACAGCCCTATTGTTGGGGAGGGCACACGACAGTCGATGTGATCGAGTCGTGTTCTCACTCTTTCTTAATAAGAGGCCGTTAAGATTGACTGGAAGACTCTCCTGGCGTGCAGTGGCGCCGTGAGGATCGAGGGAAGACCCGCAGGGCTACGGTGAGTGACTTTGAGCATAACTATTGCTTACCCCAGAGTAAGGGTAGAGAATAATAGAGAGGTGAAACCCCAACAACACACACTGTGTAATGCTAGTATTGGTGGCCCGCTACACACACACACACGACACACTCTGTGTAATGCTAGTATTGGTGGCCCGCTACACACACACACACGACACACACTGTGTAATGCTAGTATTGGTGGCCCGCTACACACACACACACGACACACTCTGTGTAATGCTAGTATTGGTGGCCCGCTACACACACACGACACACACTGTGTAATGCTAGTATTGGTGGCCCGCTACACACACACGACACACACTGTGTAATGTAGTATTGGTGGCCCGCTACACACACACACACACGACACACTCTGTGTAATGCTAGTATTGGTGGCCCGCTACACACACACACACGACACACACTGTGTAATGCTAGTATTGGTGGCCCGCTACACACACACACACGACACACTCTGTGTAATGCTAGTATTGGTGGCCCGCTACACACACACACACGACACACTCTGTGTAATGCTAGTATTGGTGGCCCGCTACACACACACGACACACTCTGTGTAATGCTAGTATTGGTTGCCCGCTACACACACACGACACACTCTGTGTAATGCTAGTATTGGTGGCCCGCTACACACACGACACACTCTGTGTAATGCTAGTATTGGTGGCCCGCTACACACACACGACACACTCTGTGTAATGCTAGTATTGGTGGCCCGCTACACACACACACACGACACACTCTGTGTAATGCTAGTATTCGTGGAATAGTTATAATTGCTTTTAAACTGTAGACTTTGCAGATTTCTTAAATGCAATTTATATTAATTAAGACAACTTGTGTGGAGGTAAAGGTAATGTCGGGTAAATATGGACTCCTGAGAAACTTCGATGAACAAAAACTTCTCTGAATCAAAATCTTGATGATGACACAAAACTTTATTGATGATGACTTTCGTATACATGATTCCTAACATGTGTTTGAGTGTTTACTTGTGTTTGTTAGTGTTGAGAGTCATGGTATATGAATTATGTAATTTCCTCATTTTGTAATTGTTGAAAGTGTAAAAACTTAGAATTTGGATATGATTAAAAATTAATTAAATATATACGGTCCTGAAAATGCACCCCGAAAAGAGTGAAATTAATATTGAAATAAACCTATATTATAAGCAACGCAACTGTCGAATAGACAGTACGTTTTAATGCTAAATGTAATAAGTACATTTCCTGACTGTCATGTACAGTACCAAATTCTACTTATTGTGCCATTACATTTACCTCCCCATATATTCTCCTCGTTTACTGTCAAGACACAAAATTTTAGGATGAAGTTTTCATGTTCAATTGTATATATACAAGTTTTAAATATAAGGAATTTCTTTTTCAGTTTTATTTAACAATAGAGATTTTATACAAAATTTGAAAAGGAAGGTACAGTCAGGTGTTAAACATTATTTTTGGCAGTAGAGTACTTGCCAAACACAATTAATAATCTTGTGTTCATTAAGTTTCTCATATACGTATTTTCTACCAGTGTATATACATTATATAACAAAACCACAAACAATCCCAAAAACATAGCATTATTTTATACATTATTGCACTACATTTATTGTAGTTATGCCAACACAACAGAGTTAGGATATTTTAGACTGAAATTGTACTAAGATTTGTAGAAATTCAGCCTAAACCATTAGCTGCATTAATAGGTAGAATTATTACCTAACTAGTATTGTGTTAGACAGTGCTGGTGTATTAAAATTTTATATTGTGCTGACCCTAAGTAGGGTGGGATCATGACAATTAATTGCATTTATCATTATTTCATGTATTCTTTGAGTGTTACTGAAATGTCACTACCCATCCAAAGCTGATTTTTAGGAGCTAAGCTTAGGAACCCCTGCAGAGACACCAAAGTACTACTCAAATCCTAGTTTCCTATTAGGTAGGTAGCTAACCTCGAAAAGAGGTAAATTAAAATTAACCTAATCAAGAATATATTAGGCTGTTAATAACTATACCTGCTCTACATATATGAGAAAGTATTATAGCTCTCCAAGTAGCTATATAAGCCCAATATGGCTCAAACCCATAGCCAACATGGCTACTCCAGAAAAAACTGGAAGAATCTTGAAAGGTTTTCAAAGTCACTTATCAAGACTACTTGACAAATGTGACAACTGATTAGGAACTAACCCAGTTAACATTTACAGGCTAAGAATTTCCACAAAGGTTGTTGGCCAAAAATATGACCAATTTAAGGATATAATCGAGTCTTATAGAAACATAATTCTTATCAGTGATACTGATCCAGACGAATTAAGTCTAATTGAATCGGACCTTGCCGACTATGAAGATAAAATTCAAGACAAGTTAGATCATTATTACAAAGCGCTTGCAACAGCAAATGTTCCTGCTGGAGCAGGACATTTATATAGTACAGCTATACCCAAGCAAGCACCCACCTCAGATGAAATACATGAGCTACCTCAAAATGAGAAGATTCCTCTAATTAAACTTGATCCTTATACTGGATCTATAATTGTTCAACCTTCGTTTTGTACAGTCTGATCTAATACAACTTCACATAATAATACATCCACAGAGTTTGAACAGCTTTCAGAAAGCTCATCTCTATATTCCCTGGAATCTGTAAATTCAATGCATGAGGCTACTGAATTAACAAGCCTCCCACATGAACCCAGTAAACCAAGTGAAGCTGTAGATGAAACTCCAAGTGAAGCTGCAACAGACACTGAATCTGAAACAGAAGATGAGGAAGCAGCTGAAGCTGGAATAGAAGCTGAAGCTGTTATTAAAGCTGAGGCCAAACAAGAAGCCTTAAGTAAAACTAGTGATAGTCATAATTACTCACACCAGCCTCCTAGAGTTGATGCTGAACCCATTAGCATCAATCAAGCCATTCAGCTCTCTAGAGCAAGTGCTGATAATGAGAAGACTGTTATAAACCTCGTACACCAATTACTAGACTTATCTCAACCTGAGCAATCAGTTGACTCCTTACAAGCTTGAGTCACTGTTAAATTCCTTCAGCAAGGAGGTGGATCACCCCACTGCTGAGTGGATGACTAAAATTATCATCCAGAGAAAATTGTCTGGTGAGATACTCAATGAATTATACACATACCAGAATGGTAATGTCCTGTCAATGCAGGATATATTCGCAGACTTGCGTAATATAATTAATAATCCAGCAAACCAGGCACTCAATGCCTATTCTGAATCTACAGAAACTGTACCCATATTAGGTTCCTTACCTGAAACTCCTAAAGTGACAGTTATTAGGTAACAAGTGTACTAATAATCAATGTAATAACAACAGGTCAAACACTGATTCATCAGTAAGACCTAAGAGCCACACAAGTGCTCCTAAGAGACCCAAGAGCCCAATAAGTACTCCTAAGAGTCCAATAATTGCTCCCCAGAGTGCAACTATTACTCACAAGAGAATAATTAACAAGCAAATGCAAACAACAAAACCTTCACAACCTACAGTTGCAGTTTCACCTAAACCAGTGACCCCTAAACAAACTGTAGGATGGGTATTATGTTTGTTTTGCAATCAAAACCATTCTTTGTACAAATGTACTAATTATCCTAATACACATGAGTCAGATGACTCAAACAGTTACACAAATGTACTAGGTGTCTCAAATCACATAATGTTAACAGCTGTGAAACCCCACTGAACACCTGCAGTAGGTGTAGTAGGGGGGCAAGCATCATGCTGCACTGTGCAAATTATTTCAATCTTAGAATAGGAAGTAGAGAATCTACACATGTACAGTGCTGCAAGGTGCAAGATGTTGACAGCGGAATTTCACCAGCATCTCAAGTGGATGCAGCCTTGCCCACTGCCCAACTCCAAGTAAAGAATAAAGGGACCAAGATCACCACTCGTGGATTATTTGATCAAGGGTCCCAGAAAACTTTCATTACTCAGAAAGCTGCAGAGGCACTTAACTTGAAAACCTATCACACAGGTAAAATTAAACCTGTCAGGGTTCATGATAAATCGAGGACCCCAATATTATTCAGTGGTTCAACCGCTCGTACGTCTAGGTAGTCATGTCAAGGCTATCCAAGCCATTGTTGTAGATAAATTACCATTTGACCTAAATATTAAGGGTCTAAGGTATACAGTCAACTTCCTGCAGGAACATGAAATTAAACTGGCTGACAACCAGTTATCGTCTGACCGCCTTAATAATGTGAATATATTAGTAGAAGCAGACTACTACTGCCAGTTCATCACTGGACATGTAAAACGATACTCCAATCTGCAGGTGGCTACTTACTGACAGGTAAACTTTTAAACCTGAAGAAGTCTATGCCTGCCAACAATAATAAATTAATCAGCAGCAAATCTATTCTCCAGCAACAAGCTAAATGAGAAACCCAGCTGAGTAATAAACCCAGATTGAGCCTGGTACAATAGTATTTGCCGAGATGTTTTATAGCTGTCAGTGGAATATCAGTAGTCTGTAACCTAAACGGGTACATGTCATAGCGACCAAGCCGTTGATCCCACTGTAGACCCAGAATTATTCTCGACAAGTAGTATTTGACCACACTCAGTCTCCATAGGTAATTAATAATATTAGGCTAGATAATCTAGCACTCCCTAGGTAATCAATAATATTAGGCTAGAGAATCTAGCACCCAGCATTTCTTGAATTTAACAGTAACACGAAGTCATCAAGCAACTTCTACACCTGGAAATTCACCAGGATCAAGGTCCATTATACCTGCGCTTAAGGTTTGCCAAGAAAACATATTTATTCAACTTTTTCTGCACTAGGAACTAGTGAAAATATTTGCATCAAATTTTGTTTGAGCTGTTTTTCTTTCGTTTCTGCTTATTATTGTAGGAGCGCAGCATGAGCAAAATTGCAAACTTACCAATACATAAGTGAACATCCCACAGAGAACTAATAAACCGTGAAACGTTTAGGTTGGGAAAACGTTACAAATTATCTTCAAATAGGATTAATGGTGGCAGTAATTAAATTTCCAGCAGCCTTAGGTTTCACATCGTTTAATGCATTATCATTAAACCATAAGCATTGTAACCTAACATGCTTAACGAGCTCATTACAGCTCACCATATTAACCAGAGTACATTACTGCTCACCAGGTTAACCCGAGAACATTACTGCTCACAATGTTAATCCGAGTACATTACTGCTCACAATGTTAATTCGAGTACATTACTGCTCACAATGTTAACCCGAGTACATTACTGCTCACAATGTTAACCCGAGTACATTACTGCTCACAATGTTAACCCGAGTACATTACTGCTCATAATGTTAATCCGAGTACATTACTGCTCACAATGTTAATCCGAGTACATTACTTCTCACAATGTTAATCCGAGTACATTACTGCTCACAATGTTAATCCGAGTACATTACTGCTCACAATGTTAATCCGAGTACATTACTGCTCACAATGTTAATCCGAGTACATTACTGCTCACAATGTTAATCCGAGTACATTACAGTACAGTACTAACCTAACCCATTGATTTGCTCTCATGATTATTACTTATACATATGCCTTTCATTTACTACGCATGTATATAATATTCACATTTAGATACTTTCCATTTATTCATTTTCTAACCATTTACTATTTCAGTGAACGAACCAACACTGAAATAATGCTTGGGATATATTAATCTTTTTTCATATAACCCCCCATTTTGGGTGAGAGGATTTGATTCATAATATACAGTTCCCTTTAATATTCAATGTAATATTAATTAAAACATTCATAGGACACTAATTCATGGAGTAAAATATCTTACCACTAGCTCTACCCTTGCTTTCCACTTTTTCTCAAAAAGTGGTGGTCCTTTGTAAGCTATTGAAAATGGCATTAATTTAAATGATTTACATGAGTCAAGTTTTCCCACAGAGGTCAAGGGTGGAGCATAGGTTGTGAGGCTGACTCAAGTGTGGTCATGGGTGGAGCATGGGTTGTGAGGCTGACTCAAGTGTGGTCAAGGGTGGAGTATGGGTTGTGAGGCTGACTCAAGTGTGGTCATGGGTGGAGCATGGGTTGTGAGGCTGACTCAAGTGTGGTCATGGGTGGAGTATGGGTTGTGAGGCTGACTCAAGTGTGGTCATGGGTGGAGTATGGGTTGTGAGGCTGACTCAAGTGTGGTCATGGGTGGAGCATGGGTTGTGAGGCTGACTCAAGTGTGGTCAAGGGTGGAGCATGGGTTGTGAGGCTGACTAAAGTGTGGTCATGTGTTAGTACTCAAATTGTACAATGGTTGGGATATAGCCAATCACAGTCGAGTAAGCCTCTGATGTCATTCCCCACAGAAAGCTGGTACTAGCCGTTCTGGCGAGCAGGCAGTATCTCACAGGCCTCAGAGTTATGTAGTCTGTAATAGCGAGAATCCGTCTTGGATACAAATATCCATGGAGATTTGGAATGGAAACAACTGTTGATCAGCGAAGTTGCAGAATCTGTGGTGAGAGTGATGGACACCGCCTTGACCACTATCTACGTGAATGTGAACACCTGAGAGACATTAGGAATAACTGTAGAATAATAAACCCCACATTGTTTGAGTTAGGAAAACACTATTTGTCAAATATTGATACTGTTCTTAAAAGATTTCCCCATTTTGCACCCGCAAGATAACGTAAGCTTTTAAGGGTTGATAAATGTTAATCTTCTTGTTTGAGGAGCTGTTCACTTGAGACAGTTAAGCAAGTCCCAGCTGTGTCTGGGTACAAGTGACAAGATGAACAACCCAGCGGGTTTTCTTCCTATTGGAGATTGTTGTACATTCTGCTATGGCGGTATGTTCACTCACAAGATGAGTGGCGCTGCCCAATAAACTCGCCCCTCGGGGCAAAATTTTAAAAAAATTTAGTTATGTAGGGCCGCAGCAGGCCAGATTAACAACTTGTTACCTTACTTAGTAATTTATCACTTTAGCGCCCCGGGGCGTAAATAAACGACGCGTAAATACTGGTATTTTTACCATGAATTGCTGTAGTGTCGTAAATTTATGCACGATTAAAAAATATTTGTATCAAATCCAATTCTTATTCGATCGACTTGGGGATAGTATGAAAATGTTTGCCATAAAATTTACGTTTTCTCTAATAGGCATATGGCCTATTTGGGAGAACGGCATTGTATTGTAACTTAGTGGAAAGACAATTGTATTGTTGACACTGCGAGTGTAATCGCCCACTTCACACACTTTTGGTGTGGGCCGCGATTTTCATTCTACATTGATATGCATATGTCCGTGTAAGGAATTTAATTGTGATCACAGTGATACCAAATTCCACATTTTCATTTCATTATTCCACTTTTTGCTGGCGAATCCCGCTTGTTAGAGTCCTGCTTTAGCAAGATTGAGGCGAAAACCAAGGCCCGTTTTTCTGAGCCTATTGATGCCGAATATTTGGCAATTGCTCGGTCAGCCGTTGACACAACCAAAGGTGATGCACGTTTTGTTGTAGACGAGAAAGCCATTGTTAGCCTCCAGTCATGGTCAGAATTTAAAGATTTCTTTCGCCGGCGCTTTGTTAATAAATGAGACCTCGTTCCAAATAGGTTAGTGAAGAAAATTGCCAATGCCACCATCTAGGCTGGTGAATCCTTTAATGCGTTTACTAGCCATCTCGATCAATATCTGTATGCCTTGGAGACTGCCATGCTTAGTTCATCTTGGGTGGATATGGACAAGACACTGACCCCCATGGCCAAAATGATAGCATTTGGAACTTTAATTAATTTTGCCTCAGAGCATACTAAACCAATCATCAAGCAACAAAAGTATGGAATTAAAGATGAAATTGGTGTAGTGTTTGAGGCTATCAACAATGCCACCGATAAATTAGCTCCCCGAAGTGCTCAACTGTTGCCATTCTCTGACACTGTGAATGTAGTAACAAGCCTCCCGCATCCTCCCACAGACTCTCAAAACTCTTGGTCGCAGAACCGCACCTATGGTCGTAGCCCCCAGTCCAATTCTTCTCCTCATAAGTTGCCAAAATGCCATAGCCCAAACCATCCACTCCTTCATGTTAGCATTGCGGTAAGACTGACCACCTTGCACGGGACTGTTAGTCCGCTACTAGATCATCACCCCCTACACAATTCTCTCGGTCCCCTCATCAATACAATCATTCTAGGCTCCCATATTGCAAATATCATAAACAAGTTGGTCACCACACTGAAGATTATAGAGCTAGGAAAAGGACATCCCTACTTCGTAATTCCCACAATCAGTCATGGTGAGGTGCACGGCGTCCAAAACATTATCAGAACTCGTGTATTTACAACTCCCAGCCCAGCTATAATAAAACGTCGAACTATAATACCTGGTCACAGAATGCTGGAGCTCAGAATGTTCATTCCATGTCGTCGGGAAACTCCCAAGGCCTTCCGCTAACCAATTCAAGTTAACCACTCCTAGTGCCCTCCCTGTATACTCAGTAGCCAGCCAAAATAGATTTGGATACTTGACAGAGGAGGACACTGACTCTCGATCGGTTGTAGATGTTGACAGAACCGCAGTGTATTTGACACAGATGAGAAGTAGACTTCCTATGCAACATAAATCAAAAGTAGTAACTTGTCCAGTCACAAGTGAATGCCCCCTTGTCTCAGCCATCGTACATAGTAGAATTTTAAAAGTTTTTCTTGACTCAGGTGCAAAAATTAATAGTCAAGCCCTCGGCTCTTAGGGATATTGCAAGTAAGCAACCTACTCCAGGTTTGTTGACATTTTTACACAGGTACCTGATGTCAGACATCTGCAGGAGCTGAAGGAAGCATTTGAGCGGAATTCTGTGTTGCGTTTCACTTACGAGATGGAGAAGGATGGGAAGCTGCGCTTTCTAGATGTAACAGTCATGGAAATGAGCGGAGGTTTCCACACTGCTATCTACACTAAGGAAACAAACATAGGAATGTGCCTCAATGCCAACACTGACTGCCCAGACAGGTACAAGAGGAGTGTTGTTAACTTTTATGTCGACCGTGCTCTCAGCCACAGCTAAGGATGGAAGCAAATCGATGAAGAACTCTGTAGGGTAAGGCAGGTCCTAGTCAACAACGGCTTCTCTAATGGTTTCGTTGAAGACATCATAAGAAGGAAGGTGAAACGCCATGCAACCTCTGAAGAGACAACTAACACAACACCTGTACCCCCTATTAGACTATTTTACAAGAACTTCTTTTCCACAGCTCATAAAATGGAGGAAAGGGTCCTGAAAGATATTGTTAATATCTTTCCCTACAGACAACGTTATCCCTACAGACAAAAATAAGAAGATACAATTGACGATTTACTATAAAACCAAGAAAACGGCCAACCTACTCATGAGAAACTCTCCAGACACAAAGCAGAACGCTTTAAAAGAGATCAATGTCGTCTATGCCTTCAAATGCCCACTTGGGGACTGTAAGCCTCAAAGAACTCAGTATATAGGCAAGACAACAACATCTCTTTCCAGGCAATTAACGATGCATAAGCAACAGGGCTCCATTAAGGAACATGCAGTCTCCGTGGTGTAGTGGTAAGACACTCGCCTGGCGTTCCGCGAGCGCTATGTCATGGGTTCGTATCCTGGCCGGGGAGGATTTACTGGGCGCAATTCCTTAACTGTAGCCTCTGTTTAACGCAACAGTAAAATGTGTACTTGGATGAAAAAACGATTCTTCGCGGCAGGGGATCGTATTCCAGGGACCGTAGGATTAAGGACTTGCCCGAAACGCTACGCGTACTAGTGGCTGTACAAGAATGTAACAACTCTTGTATATATCTCAAAAAAAAAAAAAAAAAATATAATCTCTTCCCACAACCAGACCATTGATACGTACCTCAAATAGATACGTAATTGAATAAATTAATTTGTACTGATATATGCTTTGTGTATAATATGATTACATGTATGTACATTTATATATGCGTATAATATGATTACATGTATGTACATTGATATACTTGTATGTAAGTTGTGTCGTTATATATTTCATCCTGTTGGAAATAGGCCAAACTTACCGTGGGAAGGATTGTTTTTTTTCTCTGTTAACTCACGGCTGGTCCCATGGGAAAATGGTTTGTAATGATCATAAGTGGGTAACAGTATGTGAAATTATAATTGTCTGAACATTAAGCGGCAATTGTCCGTGGGACAGTTTAGTTGCTGGTGGGCGTGCCAACATTTCCCTTTATTGTTATTTTTTAATTACTGCATGAAGTAATAATTACATTATCTCTGTTATGCATGATATTCTGACTATTTACTAAGTTAGTTTAAGATTTCTCTTGTCACAATATATTGTTCCATGTAACTTTAATAAATACTCTGTAAGTTTGGCAATTTTCGCGGGGCGGAAGCAAAGATTTTTACTCTGGTCGCTTTAGTAGTCAGTAGCTATCACGGTCCAGGAGTGTTAACATCTTTGGGAGATAAGTTTGTTACAGTTGTGTTTTGCCATAATATATTATATTCTAGGAGAGACAGTACTTTTGATTTTGCTTTATAAGTGATATATTGACCA